>NC_134862.1:10660000-10960000 GCF_049852395.1 Peromyscus maniculatus bairdii
TTCTCTTTCTTGCACAGTGCCATCCTTGACCCCACCTGTACTCACCTGTGCACAGGTGACATTCAGGGGTCAGGGGTAGCTAATCTCCCTGTGGGCTGTTCACTCCTACCTCTGCTATGGCCTAATTAGTGCTGTTTGTCTCACTGAGTAATGATGTCTGGCTTCCTGCTAAAATTGGAGTAGGGATGCCCCACTTAGCATATTTGAAAAGCAGGGCTGGTGAATTAATGTCTGATTCTGTTTTGTTGATTTACTATTTATTTATTCCATAAGCCTTGAATTCTCACCACTGTCAGATTATGCTAATGCTTTAATAAATACCTCCTTCTCTTCCTCCTGCCCTTCCTCTGAAAGACATTGGGATCGAGCAGTACAAGTCATGGTCATATAGAAAGAAGATGTGGAGGGAGGTGGAGCTCTCTCTTCTGAGACATCCATTGTTGGTGTGTTCCAGTAATAGTAGTTAGGATGGATGAGTACGTGAACACTGACCACAGGGGAAGTAGACAGGAAGAGGGAGTGTCCACCCAGCTTGAAGGAACTGGTGCCCAGACTGAGGGGTGGCAGAGACAATAGAAAGGTCCCCAGCAGAGGAGAACTAGCTGAAAGAGCTGGCTGAACCCTCCAGAACCCTGTGTATGGGGCTGCTGAATTCAGATTAGCACTGAAAGAAGTGTAGATTAGCAACAATGTATGATTTGACATTCGCTGCCAATTCAGCTCCTTTAAAAGTTATGCCAACTTAATCTCCTGCTATAATTTATGAATATCTGATATTATTATATTTCTGAGTAATTTTAACACATATTTCTTTGTTTAAGTGTGTGTGTGCATGTGTGTGTGTCTGTGGATGTGTGTGTGTGTGTGTGTGTGTGTGTGTGTGTGTGTGTGTGTGTGTGTGTGTGTTCATGCCACAGTGTACCTTTGGAGGTCAAAGTCAGCCTTCAATGTCAGCCTTCACCTTCATGTTGGTGCAGCCAGGGTCTCTTGTTTGCCCCTGACTGTCCCTGACTAACCAGCCCATGGGATTCTGGAGAGTCTCTTATCCTTGTCTCCCACCCTGCAGTGAGAGCTGGAGTTATACAGAATCTGTCTTTACGCAGACACTGGGGACGCAAACTCAGATTCTCACACTAAGGTGGCAAACGCTTTACACATTGCACTACCTCCCTCAGTCAATTCATGTGTATTTCTCTTGGCATGGATAGAGAAGAAAAACCTCTTTGTTTTTACTTCCTGTTTGTGAGCCATATTCTCTGACTTTTACCCATTTGTTTTTCCAACAATTTGCATTTAGTCCATTTTCTGTAATATACATTTTGAGGGTACCTTTCTGTTCTCTGACTTTTTGGTATGTTACTTTTTCTGTTTTAACACTGAAAATATTTTTCTGTTGGAAATTTATTATTTGAGGACTGGGGAGAAGGCTCAGCACTCTAATCACTTGTTTTGCAGGCTCGGGGATCAGAATTCAGATCTCTAGATAGAAACCCTAGTGAATGCCTGGCCCTGGCGGGTGTGCTGGCCCAGTGTAACTCCAGTCCTGCCGGTGGAGACTGAGGATTCCCATGCAAACTGGCTCACGAGACTACCCATCGTACTGAATCGTGCATTTGGCTGAGAGACCCTCCCTGAATGTGTAAGGGAGAAGAACAGTCCAGCATGATGCTCAACATCACCTGTGGGCCTCCACATGCAGGAACACACAGGTGCACCTGCACCCACATATATGTGTTCCCACACACATGCAAGAGTAAAACCCCAGATTTACACATTTTCTACCATGCTCACATATTAAAAAAAGAAAAGGGGGAACAAAAAGAAGCACAATCATTTCTCTTTAACAGTTCATCCCTGCTTTGAGATCATAGAGAAAATCTCCAAGCGTGTTTCACCATTTATTCACTTGAAACTTAGAAACCCGGTTCTTGCATTCTGTTGGAAGGAAGGCGGTTGGTGCTATCTGAACCCACCCGTGCGCTGTCTCAGATGAATTTCTTAAGCAAACTTGGTCATCGAGGCTGAGACACAGCAAGCTGTGCTGTGAAGCTGAAGTCAGGACGTTAGTCAGGGATCTTTAAGCTAGTCATCTACATTCCTGAAAGGTATTCTATGACAATAAATTAATATGTGGCTGAAAAAATACTAATGATTTAAAAATTGGAGATAATGTTCAGTAGTTCGGAGAGAGATTAAGCATACATGTAAAATCAACAAAAGGTTATTAGAGAGCTGTTGAAGTAGCATTTAGGAAGTTCTCATTGCATTTTTAAATATTTATGAGTGAACATCACAGTGTTAGATGAAATTAAAAGTGACAGCTAACAAATAAATTATCCAACTACTTAAAATTCCTAATTTATGATATATAGAAGTAAAATAGAAATGTGTAAATGCATAACTAAACATAACTATACAAAACACTATAAACTCATTAAGTACAAAAATTTGCCACATCCAAAAGATTTTTCTTTTCTTCTGTGATTTACAGTTAGAATAACTATTTTAATATCTAGAAAGAACACTATCAAAGTATATGATTAATCCTGTGTGAATTACTGAATGCCACCTGAATTACAAGGAATTTCACGGGTGTGTTTCTTTGGTGGCTGCAGGATAAATTCAGAGTCTTAAACATGTTGACCAGGTTCTTAATATCATCTACCACTGAGTTATGCCCATACTCACAGGTTCAGTTTTTATTACACGTGTCTACTGATTTATGGGGATAGTGTGAGTGTGGGCATGCAATGATTGTGCATGTGTAGACCAGAGAAAAAGTTGTGGGAGCTGGTTTTCTCCCGCCACCTCTGGATCCAGGGTTTGAACTCAGGTTGTCAGCCCGGTAGCAAGCATCATCACTCACTGAGCCATCTCACCGGCACACAAGTCTATTTCTTAACTGGTTCCAAAAGCACACGATAGGCATGAATTCCATGCATTCCTTCTTTGGTTATTTTTTTCATTAACATTCAGATATCCTACTTTAAGGCAAATAAAAATTTATCTGATAAAATAAACTCAGAAAAATTCTGTTATGTGAGGATTCATAGCTTACAATTGTATTGATGAAGAGAGAACGATGATCTAATGAAGCCTCCCTAGAAATCTAGACTGTTGTTATGGAAACTGTAGAAAACACAATTCTCAGTGCACTATCATAGTCTTTATCTCAGGACACCTGTTTCCAGTTTTATCTCAGTTGCATTTGATGTTCAATTATGCCATTGTAACAGATTTTCAATTTATTAAGACAAGATAAAGATCCTTAAGAACAGCTGAGAAGAATACAAATGAAATAATGAGGAAGAAGTTGGCTTTGGGGCCAGAAACACAAAGAATTATTTTTCTAATTAAATGGAACCTTTTTTTTTCTATTTAGTTTCGAGATGATGTAAGTACTACCTAAGCCTTATTGGAATGAACATGGGGAATGAGTGTTTGTACTTTTAAAAAATTTGTTGCTCTTAGGATTTTTAAATTTTTATTTGCATGCATGAATATTTTGCTCACATCTGTGTTTGTGCAGCATGTTCATGCCTTAGAAGAGGCCACTGAGTTCCTTGGAACTGAAATCATGGATCAAGGGTTGGGGACTGTGATGTGGGTCCTGGAAACTGAACCCAGGTCGTCTGTAACAGCAAATGTGCTATTACCTGTCCAGTCATTTCTCCAGCAGCCCCTTAAAGATGTATTTTTTACATTTGTGTGTGTGTGTGTGTGTGTGTTTCTGTATCCATGAGTACATATATGCAGTTGAGTGCAGGTACCCATGGAGGCCACAACAGCACCCTCAATCTTCTGGAGCCAGAGTTACAGGCAGTGTGTGTGTAGTGTGTGTGTGTCTATATTTGGAGTATGTATGTGTAGTTGAGTACAAGTGCCCATGGAGACCACAACAACATTCCCTGTCTTCTGCAGCCAGAGTTACAGGCAGTGTGTGTGTGTGTGTGTGTGTGTGTGTGTGTGTGTGTGTGTGTGTGTGTGTCTATATTTGGAGTATGTATGTGTAGTTGAGTACAGGTGCACATGGAGGCCACAACAACATCCCCTGTCTTCTGCAGCCAGAGTTACAGGCAGTGTGGTGTGTGTGTATGTGTGTTTGTGAATATGTACGTGCAGTTGGGTTCAGGTGCCCATGGAGGCTATAGTAGCATCCCCAGTCTTCTGAACCCAGAGTTATAGGCACTTGTGAGCCTGTCCATGTGGGTACTGGGAACTGCATGTCCATCCTCAGCTCTCATAAACACTGAATCATCTCTCCAGTCCCAATGTTTACATTCTTTAGCTTCATCTTTATTTTCATTCCATCACCTCATCCTCAGAAGGATAGCATGGGATGGCTGGGCAAAGAGTTCCAGGAATCTACCTCTTTCTGCCTCCCCAGTCCAGCAACACAAGTTTGTGCTACCATACCCAGTCTTTTTGGATCATGTAGGTCACACTGAGCTCCTCATTCTTGAGCAGCAAGCACTTTCATCTCTCCAACCTTGTCAACTTTCTTACATAGGTAATACTATTTATATGGTTTTGGTATTTTTAAAGATTTTTTTAGTGTGCCCGTGTGTGTGTGTGTGTGTGTGTGTGTGTGTGTGTGTGTGTGTGTGTGTACCTGTGAAGGCTAGAAAAGGGCATTGGATCTCCTGGAGATAGAGTTATAGGCAGCCCTAACCTGCCTGACATGAATCCTAGGATCCAAACTTCAGTCCTCTGCAAGAGTAGGAAGTATTCTTACCACTGGGCTCTCTCTCCAAACTCCCCTATACATTGTTTGAAAAAGAGAAGTTAGTTTCAAAGAAGGTGTGTGACTTACACAAGGACACAGAAAACTAGTTACCACTTAGCTCTACCTGATCCAAAGCTAAAATTCTCTGCATTCTTCCTGCTGGCAAAAGGATGCTATTCCCATTCTTCCCCACCTCCGTGTTCTAACCACTGCATTCGGTTCTGCTAGTCTGTTGTTTGTGAGCAGTGTGGCAGAGCAGGAGTGGCAGGCTTCAGAGAACAACTGGATGAATTGGAGAGCAGAGAGCTGTGCTGAAGGAAAGTGGTGAAATACAGCAGCAGAAGGACATTGTATAGAATGCCAAGGCAAATTATAACTCCATTGGTTAGCCAGGACCAGAAAAGCATGACTCTGTAGCAGTTTTTTATTATAGGCAGGACTCACAAGTGCTCTCCTAAGGATGCAAGTGAGAACACTAAAAACAAGGGAAGTGATTCCAGCTGGCTTGATCCCACCCCCACACCAGCTGCCCTCTCAACAAGACAGGCCAAATCTCTGGGTATCACTAAAGCAATGAAATACAAATCTTTGTCTTAGGACATCCAGTGTAGGTTGCTCCATCCTTGCTTCTTACTGGTGTCCAACTCCTGTGACTTTGCTACCATATAAAGGTGTTCTCATAGTGAGTTTGTGTGACATGGTTTAGATAGTGCATGAGTGCCATGTTTTAGTTGCTTTAGTTAACATTACAAAACTTGGAGATAAGTAGAAATATTTTTAAAGCAGGGACTGAAAAGTATAACCTTTAGACCAATAGTGGTAATCCCATTGCTTAGTTGCTGGTAGGTGATAATTAATATTTACTGACAATTTTACAGGCTCTGAATCACCTAGTAGACAAACCTCTGGGCAAGTCTCTGAGGGAGTTTCTAGACTGCGTTGAGGTAGGAAGATCCATCTTAAATGTGGGCAGCAACTTTTCATAGACTTGACACCAGGAGAGAATAGGGAGGAGAAAGTTTGGTGATCACTGCATTCATCTCTCTCTGCTTTCTGACTGCAGATGCAAAGGGACCAGTGGCCATAAGCTCCTTTTGATATGTCTAACCCACCATGATGGACTGTGCCCTTGAGTTATGAGAGGAAATAAATCCTTCCTTCCCTCAGTTGTTTTTGTTGGGTATTTGGCACAGCAAAAGGTAATCGATACATAGTTCAACATAGGCTTATTTCATAAGTTGCAGAATTTATGAAGTCAGCCTGGGATGCATGAGACTTTGTCTCCCAACAAAATAAAATAAAATACTGTATAGAACTGTCATGTGACATAAACAAAATATACATATGCACATATATATTAAAGTGCCTAGATTTAGACTCTCAAAGAGTAGAAGATTGGAAAGAAATGCCTTTCAGAAGATTTGATGATTATTCTCTAAATATGTTGTTAGTTGGCTTAATTAAATGCCTGAAATTCAAAGGAGCTATAAAATGAATGGTCACTGGTCTCTTCAGAGTTTGAGAAACTTACCATTGTCTTGATCAATTGTCATGTAGTCCATGGCTTTAGCTTCTGAACCCTGCCCCTAGCCCCCAAAGGACATCCAACTACGCTAGTTTTCTGTGATAAGATTCTTACTGTTCTACATCCGTATGTGCTGGAATCACCCAACATTCCACTTCAGTTCAAAGACAAAACACTTGTAAGGATGAGTAACCTGCATGCTCTGTTCATGTCCTGTTCAGTACTTAACAACAGATCCCCAGTCACACAACGCTTCGGCTCTTTGATTGTCCACCTGCCTGCGTAGTTCTTACTTTTGTATTTCTACAGAGGGCAGATAGTCATGTACAATTGAAATGAAACCCTTGAATGCTGGGATGGGAGCCACTCTACCCCCATGGACTGAAGAGTGAAATCTCATGCCTAGTTAGCAATTCTAAAAAAAAAAAGTCTATGCTCTACCCTTGGAAAGTAGGACAATGGCAACTCCCTAGTGAAATTTCACCACAGAACCAAGTCTGCCTTCAAAGGACACAGCACTGATAACCAGATAATGCGAACTGCTGCTTGAACAACAATGTATGTCTCCAGTTTACCCCTTTTTAAATTTTTATTATCTATTTATCTATCTATCTATCTATCTATCTATCTATCTATCTATCTATCTATCTATCTATCTATGTGTGTGTATTTGTGTGTGCCAGAGGTCAATCTCTAGTGTTGTTCTTCAATTACTCTCTACCTTATTGTTTTGGAGTTTTTGTCTATTTGTTTGAAGCAAGGTCTCCCACTGGCTTAGAACTCACCAAGCAGGCTATGCAGATGTCTAATAATCCCAGGGGACATATGTGTCTCTGCTTCCCAAGTACTAGAAATGCAAGCATGCACTACCACATCTGTTTTTTTATGTGGGTTCTGGGGATTAAACTCAGGTTCTTATACTTACATAAAAGAAAGTTCGCAACAGAGTGATCTCCCCAGCCCACAGTTAATATTTCATCTTCTGTGTAAGGCATCAATTATATGAAATAATCTTGGGAATCTATAGGTTCTTCCTACTTCTTTTCCTTATATTTACCATGAAGGCCAAGAGGATGCTTGGAGATGTCACTGAAGAAGGACCAGAATTAAGAGCTACATTGTTTGCTATTGGGAGTGAGGCTGCCCAATGGGGAGTCTCATGTTCTTTTCCTGATGACTAAATATAGCTTGCTCTGATGTCATCTGTGTACCTAGAGCTTGTTCCCAGTATTTATATTTATATTTATCCTTCTTGCCTACTTGATAGTAAATATTAATAACAATGTACTTCCTCTCCCTTATATGAATAAATATTAAGTGGGAAACAGGAAAGGATTCTCAGACAAAGCAGCCTGTTTGGAGCCCAGAAGGATGGCTCAGCAGGTTAAGGGCATATGCCATTCAGCCTGATGAATTGAGTTGGATCCCAGAGATCCATTTGGAAAACAGGGAGACCCAACTCCTTCTAGTTGTCCTCTGACCTTTACACTGTGCCATGACACACTATATAACTACATACAAATAAATGAATGCCTTTAATTTTAAAAAGCCACATTCTTCTCCATCCAGCATCCGTCTTTTCTGTTTGGTTTGTCTAGAGGAGGGCTCCTTTGGTTTTCTTCCATGCTCTGAGGAACTCAGCACCTATTTCCTGTGTCTTGCCTACTCATTCCTTTCTTCTGTAAGAAGGCATAAAAGATTCCCTCCTTTCTGTTCTGGGGTGAGAAGTTGGGCACCATGAATGTAGACCTACTGGGAGAGCAGAAAGCCCAGGGAGTAGCTCACCCACAGAGGTAAGCAGCATCCTTCTGCAGGGAGGGAGAAAGGTACTCTTCACTAAATCACCTGCCATCCAGGTCCCAGGCTCATTCTTCCAGGCCAGGCTGTCTTAACAAAGGAAAGCCTAGCGCCTTAGGTTTTCCATTCATACATTTTTACCTCCCACTAAAAAGAACAAAATGATTACATATTTCTCCTGGCAATTTTTTTTAATGTACCTGATCAGCTCAGATATGAGAAGCTCATTATAATAGGTCCATGTTTAAAATTTTTTAAGTTACTTAAAAGTTTGAGTTCTAGAAAAAAATCAGGTTAAGTATACACATTAACAGATATTTAAAACTTACATTGTAGCTTCCTTTACATAGAAATATTGTCTTTTATCACAGAATGATACCTCTGGCAAAAAAAAAATAATGAAAATAAGTGCAGTTCATGAAGATGAAATATTTGAAAATAAGTACTATTCTAATCCTGTAAAGACAAAGGAAATAGATCACTTAGATAGTGCTCCAGTGACTCCATTTGCATGGTATAGTGACCTTGTGCAAAAATCAGTGAATATGAACACCTGCAGACCTGAATTTGAATCCCTAGCACCCATATCCTAAATGCTATTATTAATAACAATGATAATAATAACAAAGTAAAATGTGTCTATGACGGTGAGTACCTAGCCTAATGATAGAAATAAGTGGATCTTAAAGAGCTTGCTGGCCACCCCGCCTAACTCCAAACACAAGCTTTTGTGTTGGTAAGAGATCTTGTCTCAAGGCAATAAGTCAGAGAGAAAGAGGGGATATCTAGTGTCTTGCTCTCTCCTTCACACGTGTGTGCATATATATGCACACCTGTACATTCATGTGCACACAACACACACATACACACACACACACCAAAATCAGTGAGCTACAAGTTCAGTGAGAGGGTGCTACCAAAAAAGGGGTGGTGTTGATAGAGGAAGACACCTAAGCTTCATCTCTGGCCTTAACAGTCATGAGTACATATGCACAAGTCTGACCCTACCCAAATTCAGGTACAGGGCTAGCCTGCCCTTCTGGAGCTCCAGGGTAATATGGTCTCCACGTTGTCCTTCTCCATGGAACAGAACCCCATCTCCTTGCATGCTCTTGAACTTCAGGGAAATCACGTCTTTGAGGGTGCTCATCATCTTCTGATTGAACCTGTACAAAAGTGAGCTCCTGCCATCAAAGTCAGCAACATCCGATTCTGGGAGCAGAGAGAAGAGAGAAAGAAATATCAATGTGTTTCCTCATGTTATTCTTGCTTTGAATCATTGGTGCTGCTCAGTGCACAGGAATGTTCCTGAAATCTTGAAGATGTCTCTTACAGGGAGGCACATGGAGTAGAACCAACCTAAGTAGAATACAAGGAATCATTCATTTGTAGGGAGTGGACACACACCACAGTGAAGTAGAAACTCCCATCAGTGATCATCAAAGAAAAGAAGAGATGACCAGCAACAGGTCCTGGAAGGGAGCTGACACATAACTCCCTCCAATGGGATGTATGAAGTAAGAGAGCCTCAAGGCCATGATTGGGTCTACAGACAGAGAGGATAGCATTCAACAGAAATAATACAATACATGGAGTCTAGATATGATTGGGGCCTTAGAGGAAATGAGGGGCTTGCTTTAAAGCCCTGGGTGCTTCATTAACATAAGAATAAGAAGGAGATATGGTGAGAGAGAGCAATATATGCTGCTATGCATAGGATGCTGCCAAAGGCCAGAGGAGCCTCCTCAGAAAGCAGCATTTGGAGCTCTCATGAAGGAATCTCTCTGAGGAGTCTTGGACCCATCCTTGGAATAAATGGAAACTCGAATATTTTTATAACATTTAGGGGTAGCAGACAGACTGCTTCCTAAATTCTCTGCCCCAGCAAGAGCAACAGGGAGCTGTGGCCTGTGTCAGGTCATGTGATCCGGGATAAAGGTGCAGGCTCACGTTCTAATAGCAATGTGCCAGCCTGTGTTTAAGAAGACAGGATGACAGTGCCACAGGCACTGACACCAGGCTTTTGGACCAGTGCCTGGACCGTAACTTCTCATGATTTACCCTTCTTGCTAATTTGAGTCTGACATTTAGAGCCATTTGATCTCTTCATCCTAAGCTCCAAGCTGGAGTTGAAAAAGAGATACCCTTTATTATGACAACTCTGGTTGAAAATTCAGTCTTACAGAGTCCTGTGCTGAGAATTCCAAATGATCTTTGGGATCTAGTCAAGAAGAATAGCCAGTGTATGGAGACTGCAAATTTGAACTTAGGAGGATCGTGGTATATGTGCCTCGTTCTGGGCTGATAATATACTGTGTTAGGGTTTTATGCAAGAACATTCAGTCACTATTATTATGTTTGTTTTGGCATTTATTCTTATTTGAGATAGTTCTTTATTTGGGACATAAACCTAAGTAAATGTATGTGATAACATGAAATCTCTCAATAGGTACACACATTGTCTAATGTCAACTCAGAATAAGCTTATCTAGTTTCTGAAACACAGGCCACTTTGTTGATTAGTATGGCCTGTTTCCTCTGCACACAACATATTCACCCCATTATGATCTCAGAGTAGAGATCAGCTCAGCCTCATAGCCATGGCAAATGCTGCAGTGTAGATGTAGCTAGGCCGATGATAATGTGAATGGGGTTACTGACACTGCCTAATGACAGGAAGGCGGGGAGGGCACAGGACCCTCCCCTGGAAGTGAAGCCATTATTCCTTTCTGCCCTCCCCAGCTGGCAGTGACCTTGTGAGACTCGAGTATATAAGGAGTGGAAGGGTAGTAAAGGGGACTCTGTGTAGTTTCCATGAGGTTGTCATCCACATGAGGGTGAAGAGGCTCCTGTCCTCTCCTGAAGCTCCTTTAATTAATCCCTTGCCAAAGCACTGTGAGTAACCATAGTCGATTTATTTGTTTGTCACATTGGGCTTTTATGGGATCTTTACTTTCCTCTGTCTTCCTTCTATGCACTATCTGGAGTGAACAGACATTTGTTCACTTCGTCCCAGGGAAAGCTAACATAATAATTATGAATTATAATTGTGAATTTATCTGGCACACTATCATCATATATAGAATACTAGACCTTTATTTAATCCAATTTCAAATTAGTGTCCTTTCTTCCCCATCCCTTTGTCCTGACACGAGCCTTTAAATCTCAGTTCTTTATTCTCAACTTTCTTGAGATCAACTTGGACAAATTCCATGCGTGATATCATGTATTATTTGGCATTGTATGCCAGCCTCATTTCATTTAGCACATTGTCCCCTAGTTGTGTTAGTATGAAAGCCAGAAAGAGAAAGTCAAGAAATCAGGATCTAAACAATTTATGAAGATGTGTATAAACAAACTGATAAGTGTCTGTCAAAATATCTAGCGATGAAACACTTGATTTGTGTGTATGTGTGTGTGTGTGTGTATGTGTGTGTGTCTCTGTCTGTCTGTCTGTCTGTCTGTGTACACATTCATATACATGTATAGGTGTGCAGATGCATTTGGATATATATTTGAATGTCTTGTGTTGACACTGCATGTCTTCATTAATCACATTCTACCTCATTTTTGTTGTTTTTGTTGTTGTAATTGTTGATAAAGAGGCTCATAGAGCCCAGGCTGTTCTTGAATTCACAACATTGCCAAGAAAGACATTGAACTTCTCATCCTCAGCCTCAATTTCCTGATTGCTAAAGATATAAGAGTGTACCATGTACTTGGTTTTACACAGTGCTGGGATCAACTCCAGTCTTTTCTTCTAAATGGTAAACACACTCTCTACAAACAGAACTGCCTCCCCAACTCCCATCTTTCACTGAACCTGGTTCTCAGCAGTTCAGCAGACTGTATGGCTGGTAAGCACCAGGGACGCTCTTGCCTCCATCTCAAAGCTGAGATTACCGAAGCATGCCACTGAGCTAAGCTTTTTATATGTATGCTGAATTCACAACACCATGCTTGTGTGTCAAGGACTTTGTCATTGGACAAACTCCACCACTCCTTGGAGAATTATTGTAGGTTACTTTTACATCCTTTCACCATTTTTATTACAAAAAAATTGTACTGTAAAATGTTATTACTTCTATAATACAAAAAAGTAAGACTACTTAATTACAGCTTGGAAGGGATTCGTCATCTACCATCTTAGCAGGGTGAACAAAAGGTGAAGGGCTGTGTGGACAGGATAGAATTATTCTTATTTAAAATCCAGAAGCCACAAAACTCAATTTTCTAGGATTTACTAAGCAGTTAAAATTCTCAGATTGAGTATTCATAATGATAACAATTATTTTTCCTGTTAAAGGATATAGAATTATCCTTAATAAATGAAATTTTGAGAGAAAAGTCATGATTTTCTGTAATTACCTGAAAGCAAAATTCTATAATTTATTATTTACATATACAGTTTTAAAAAGGTCCCGGTGACTCCATTTTGTAAAACAAAACTGACAAGATTCGGGGAATTTTTCATAATCTCCTATGCTCTTCAGAACCTTCTACTAGACGCCAGCACTACATCTGTGCATACTGTGCCCACTGGACTTCTAGCTGAACCGGTGGAGCTCTGGGCACTGTTGCCCTATCTTGTACAATGAACATCATAGCTACACAGAGCATGAGAGCTACAGCTTTTCAGCTTGATCACCTTTGCAATTTTATCTCCTGAAGACTGAACTTCATCCATAAGACATTTACATTAGAAACACGTAAAACATGTCTTTAGAAAACGACCCTTCAGGGCTGGGAAGATGACTCAAAGAGTGGCATGTTTGCTATGCATGAATGAGGACCTGACTGAGTTCAGATCCCCACCATCCCTTTAAATCAGCCAGGAGTACCTGAAATCCCAGAACTATGGAGATGGAGACAGGTAGATCCCTGGGGCTTACTGGCTAGCAAGTCTAGCCAAATGGGCAAGCTCAAGGTTCAATGAGAGACCTGTTCTCAACAATGAGGTATGCATGAGGCTGGAGAAAAGGCTCAGTGGTCAGGAGTGCCCATTGTTCCCTCAATTCTCAGCACTCACATGAGGTGGTTAATGGTTGAGTATGACTCCAGATCCTCGTCACCCAATGCCTTCTGGACTCTGCAGGCACCTGCACACATGTGTGTTAATATGCCCCCCAACATATACTCATAGTTAAAAGTAAAATAAAAATATTAAATAAATGACTGTTCAGAAGCTGAGGAAGGTACTTGATATCCACCTCCACACAAATGCACACCTATGTGAGCATGTGTGTGCACACACAAGCATAAACAAAGTGTTGAAAGAGTCCAGGCAAGTTGGAAGACAAGACTTGGGGGAGGCAGTTATGAACATAATACATTGGAGACATGCTTGAAACTATCAGAAAGTAACCAAAGAAATAAATAAATAGATAATCCAATAATTAATTATGCTAACACAAGTCACTTGATAACACATTAAAAATCAACATCATCTTACCAGACACACTATTTGTTTTAAATCAGGATGAAATCGATTATCAATTATGATTGGGTTAAGTAGAAGGGTCTTGAGTTCATGAACTGATACTCAATTAGGTGGCCCTATTTCTATACCAAATGGTGCTGTTTTATTCTGGTGTCATGGTTTACTGCCCAGTGTGTGCCAGGTTGATCTCAAGCTTCCTACTGATACTTGTTGCCACTTCTCCAGTGCTGTTGAAGTGTACCACCTGTGCAGGTATGTGTATTGTGGATTCCTACTCTTTTCTGATTGCCAGTGTGGCAGCAATTGAAACTTTACTGCACCCATCAGTGCTTGGAAAGGTGAAAGCAGGGTGAATATATACATAGGGAGACTGACCAGTCTCAAAAAGGAAAGCAAGGCCCAGATGTACAAAGGAAGCATCAGTATGCTGGTCCTGAATAGTACACTTTAGAAGACATGAACCCAGTGTCACAGAGAGGAGTGAGGGGGAAAAGAGCACATGAAGCTCAGTGATCAGACCAGGCTGTGGATAACAAGAACTCTGTTTCCAGCATGCTTACTTACTACAGGCCATGGTCACACCTAATCAGTAACTGAAAATCAACACTTTAGTCACAGATGCATCAGTCCCTCCTGCATGAGAAAATCCAGTGTTTAAACTCTACACTCCCATAGCATGGAGAACATTGCTACATTAGTGTGTCATGCCCAACACTGTGTTAAACCTCTCCCACATCATCTTGTTAAAGGCACAGGTCTGAGTTCAGAGGGCACCTGATTCCAAGCTTTTATGTCCAAGGACAAAAGATTACACCAGGGACACATGGTTAAAAATGGAAACAGTTTGTTAAGAAAGGGAAAGCCCTCCTGAGGGTGAAAGTTGGCTAGTGAGCAGAGGGAAAAGCAGGTGTTCAAAAGCCCTGGGCCAGGAGCTACATGCCACTTTCTATGATAATTATACAGCACCTGTGTCCTGTACCTTTGTAGCATGCACTTTTCTCGAACACACTCTACCTGTAAGACAGCCAGGTGAGGAAGGGACTCCAGTCCTGCTGTGCCCACTGGCTTCTTTCCTATGTTAATCTTGATGCTGCAGTGTGCCATGCCAGTTCTCTTTTCACAGTCCTACACTGGAAACCCGGGAATATACAATCTCAGCAGAGTCTGACACTGGTCAGGTCATGCTCCTTGTGTAGTGGGGAAACCAAGATGGATGAGTGTGGTTTTACTTTTTGGAAGCCACAGAAGAATTCTGAAAGAGGGCTGACTGAGTGCTTGAGTGGATCAAACACATACAAACCATAGACTTTATTTCTTTGCAGATTTATGCACAGTGATGCACTTGTTTAAAAACTAAATGTTTAACACACACACACACACACACACAATTTTGCTATTGTTTTATTTACATCTTCCACTTCTCACTTTATTTCATGCTCTCACATTGGAGTATCATTGGCCAATAGCACTCTTTGGATTCCTGAGTTGCTCAGTCAAGCTCTACATTCTAGAACTTTCCTTTCTCCAATAACTTCATGGTCTCCCCTTCATTCCTACCTGTCCCAGCTGTAATGGTCCACATTCTCCTTTCTGAAGTTACTCGATAGCCTAGATGGCCAATTGATGAGATGAAATGGCAGAGAAACTGTGGGAATCCCACAGAGGCTTCCTACTGAGAACTGACTCAGGGTCAGAGAATCTGAGCTTGCTTTACTCAGCAGGGCTGCATAGAAGATGATTTGGCCACAGGAGTGTTTACCAGGTATTGGGAAGAGTCTACACTTGGTTGTACATTGTGATTCGATTTTACAATGGGGAGGTCTTTTGCCCTTCCCCTTGGCATTGTTATAAAAAGCCCTTTTGAATAAATGAAGTGGCTTTTGGGTATTTACCCAGGCCCTCCTGTGTTTCTGTCCTTCTTCTCCTCATTTAAGTCTCTCTTTTTCTCTGATATTTTCTTATCCCTCTCTCCTCTACCTAAGAACCCTTCTAAAGGTAGGAGCAGGTTGAAGCAGGTCTCTCTACAGGCTCCCACAAGAAACTCATTAGCTCTAAGGAAAGAGATCTGCATGTAGTTCATAACACCTGAAGCAGTGGTTCTAAACCAGTGGGTTGCAGATCAGATATACTGTATATCAGATATTTACATTATAATTCATAACAGTAGCAAAATTACAGTTATGATGTAGCAATGAAATTATGTTATGGTTTGGGGTTACCATAACACAAGGAACTGTATTAAAGCCTCACAGCATTAGGAAGGTTGAGAATCCCTGACCTAAAGAAATCCAAGCCTCTGGAGGAGGAGAAACAAATGGGTATAAATGCTTCATTCTGGTTCTGCAGCTTATTACCTGGGGGCTCCAGGAAGAGCTCTCGACTTTCACAAGTTATGCTTCTATTGATTATTTCATGAGGTCTACAGAAGTTTAGCCTACAAAGTCACTATGACAGTTATAGAATTGTAGACACCTACATGTGAAAATACATTCAATATAATCTCATCTTGTTATTAATCCAGAGGATATTTCCAGTGAAAAAGATTGTGTGTGAGAGGTGAGAGGTGAAGATGGTATAAAGATTGGTGTGAATAAATTCTGAGGCAGTTTGGAGTGGGGAAGCCTTCATAGCTTCTCAAAATTCTGAGTATTCAGCTGTAGTTGGGACATCTGTGTCAACCTGTTTGTCAACCCCCATGGCTCAGGAGACATTGCTGTAGAGGGAGTGGAAAGAGTGAAGGAGATGAGGAACGTATAAACTGGATTCTCAAAATCATACTGTCTTAAAGACATAAGAAGTGAGATACTGTTTTTCTTCCTGGAAGAAGTCTCATACTGAAGAAGTAAAAACTCTTAAGTTTCAGGAAGTTCCTGAAACTTATAAGATTCATAAAGTTCTCTTCAAGGTTATATAAACAATAATGCTGCTGAGGAGAGATTTTGTGATCTGTCCAGCTGCCTATCAGTTGTGCAGGGCACTCCAGGGATGTAGCTTTGGAGATTTGTCACCTGTGCTGTTTCTGGGGATGCAAAGACAAAACTGTGATGAGTCACCTTCACTCTTACAATTAATTCCTCACTCATGCTCCATAAGTAATTCCAACAAA
This sequence comes from Peromyscus maniculatus bairdii, assembly GCF_049852395.1. NCBI lineage: Eukaryota > Metazoa > Chordata > Mammalia > Rodentia > Cricetidae > Peromyscus > Peromyscus maniculatus. The sequence goes on from NC_134862.1 coordinate 10,676,595, forward strand.
TGCATGGGTTTTTCAAACTGGGCTATGGTACAATCTGTTTTTTGGACTATTTTCAATGCCCTGTGTGGTATGAATACATAGTTGCATCTCCCTAGGAAAAGTCATACAACAAATAGTAACACAAGACAATATTTGTGAGTTATGGTGATATGCTTATTTGCTGACTTGCCACATTAACTGCTCCGCCCTTAGGTGCTAAGTGTCCATTTACAATGAAAAGGCTACTTCTGTATAGACAGTGGTTCCCAACTTGTCATTACCCCTTTGGCAACTCTCTGTCACCAAAATTATTCGAATTATGTTTCAGAACAGCAGCAAAATTACAGTTATAAAGTAGCAAAGAAATGGTTAGGGGTCACCACAGCATGAGGAACTGTATTAAAGGGTCACAGCATTAGGAAGATTGAAATCACTGCTATAGAGGCTTGTTTGCCACTTGACCTGTAGTGCCTGTAGTATCTCTTGTATTTGCTGACTCTCACAGCAATGAGATGCTCCCTTCATTGAGCACAGATTCAAACTGGTAGGATGGCACAAGCTTTTCTCCTACCACCACCAACATTTATCAACAGAAACATTTTGCTCATCCAAGAGACCTCAGCAAACACCCTGGACATTTGCAATATTAATTAAGTTGCACATGGATTGCTACAGCCATTTCACAGATGGAGAAGCAGAAGTTCGAGAGAAGTTTTGAAGAAGGATTAAGTGCACTCCCTGAATACTTAATCCCTTCTTCAGACACCAGGAAGAGGTTTATCATTCCCAAAGCCACTTGGATAAACAGATTTAAAGTAGTAATAATGGCTCGTAATTTTTGCTGTTGCTGTTAAACAAAAAGAGATACAACATACATTAGATTTTCATCACTGGATGTTATTATACCTCTGTTCTGATTACTTTGTTTGGACTTTAATTTGCAGATAGGGTCCAGTTATTCACATTAAAATTTGTACTTGTATTATATACATATCTTGGCAGATTCTCTCTAAAATAAGATAATGAAAGAAAAAATAACATGCCATAGATGCATCCAGTTTAGAAATGAGCTCTATTTTTAACAGTTATTGTTGTGTGAGTATGGTTTGCAAACTGTATCTGTGTGTGCCTATGTGCATGTGTGTATGCATATGTGTGTGTGTGTGTGTGTGTGTGTGTGTGTGTGTGTGTGTGTGTGTGTACGTACAGGTTTGCATGTGCTGTGCTGTTATGTGCTTGTGGAGGTCGGAAAATAGCTTTCAGGAGTCAGTTCTCACCTTCCACCTTTTATTTGAGGCAGGGTCTTTTTTACTGTTTCTACATCTAAGACTTGTACTCCAAGCTATCTGGCTCATGAGCTTGCAGGCAGTTTTCTCTGTTGCCAGTTTTGCTGCAGCATTGCTGGCATCACAGATGCATATTCCCACATTTGGCTTTTTACATGGGTTCAAACTCACATCATCAGGCTTTCATAGCAACACTTTTACCTACCAAACCATCTCCCCAGCACCAAAATTACTGCTTATCAAGGACACCAAGATAATAATTGACAGAACTAAATATGCCTTCACATTCTCTCACAAGTCTGCAATGGCTTATGGAGATGTTGTGCCCTAGGTTAAATAAACTATTCCCAGGGGATTAAAAATTGTAGTTAGTAGCGTGTATTTTACTTCACTTAATGGGCTTTATAGGTCTGTGTGATCTAGATTTTGTTCCTTTGAAATGAGAACGTAAAGACTCAGAAGATCATGCACCTGCTCACAAGCATACGCAAGGTAATGAGTTGTTTGACAATGAAGACAAGTTTTGCCTCATTAAATAATGGGGGTGTTTTAAGGATTTCTTGAAATATAAAGAATTTTGTGCAGATTGAAGAAAACATACACCGCAAAACTCAAAATGAGTCAAAGAATAAGTGGATATTAGCCATTAAGTAAATAATAACCAAGCTACAATCCATAGACCCAGAGAAGCTAGGTAGAGAAGAAGGCTCAAGGGGAGATGCATGGATCTCCCAGAAATGGGGAAATAGAACAGATTTTGCATGTGGACTGGGAGCAGGTGGGGACAGGAGTGGGAAGGATCAGGTCAGGAGGGCAGATGGGATGGAGGGAGAGAATATGGAATCTGAGAGAGTCATATGGAATTAGGGGACATTTTGTGGAGCTGAGTGGAAATCTAGTGCAGTGGAAATTTCATGGAAACTATGCGGGTAATCTTAGTGAGGACTCCAAGTAATGGTGGATATGGAGTCTCAACTGGCCATCTCCTATAGCTGGCCAAGGTTCTCAGTGGCAGGACTTGGGTGCATTCAGTTGAGTTGTTGGCCAAGGGGATCCCAAGTAGATCCCCAAACAACACAGGCTGCTGCTAGGACAGAGATTTGCTCTCTGCAAATGGACAGCAAGGCTCCATTGTTGAGGACAACATCCACATACCTCCTTGAACAAGGAGATTTTGACTGGTGCCTACATGGAGCTGTCACTCCTATGTTCTAATCTCTTTGGTACAGGAAGATCCTCAACTGGCTACCTAAAGAAAAACATGGACACCAACCCAGCAATAAAACTGTTGACCTACAGTCTGTCCTGCCTGGAAGATGTGCTGGGGCAATTATGGTACAGAACTTGTGGAAGTGGCCAACTGATGTCTAATTTGACTTGAGGCCCCCTGCAGGAGAGGAAGTCCATGTCTTACACTGCTTTGATATCCAGGAACTGGAGACTAGATAGCCCAGAGACCTAGGGTAGAGCCAAACATGACTGACCTAAAAGAAAAATTGAAGAAATGATTTGCCTTTTCCAGTAATCATCAGAGAGGCTCTGGCAGCAGATGGGGTAGGTTGCAGCTACCCATACCCAGATATTATGTGGAGAGTCTAAATTGGAGGCCTTCATCAGGTCCCTCCCCTCAAATCTCAGGGTGGAAAAAGTGTAGGAGTCAGAGGGCATGGAGGACACCAGGAGAACATGGCCTACTGAGTCAACTAAGCATGGCTTATACAGGCTCATGGGGACTGAAACAGAAAGCGGGTGCATGCATGGGTCTGCACCAAGTCCTCTGCATGTATGATGTGGCTATTGGCTTGGTGTTTTAGGGAGACTCCTAACTGCGGGACCTGGTGTATCTTTGACTGACATGCCTGCTCTCTGGAATCTTTCCCTCCTGTTGAGTTGCCTTTTTCAGTCTCAGTGTGAGGGCTTTTGCTTTGTCTTATTGTGTTTTGTTTTGTCCTGTTTGGTTGTTGTCTCTTGGAGACCTTATCTTTCATGAAGGGAGGCAGAGGGGGAATGGATTTGGGGAGAAGGGAGGTGGAGGGGGCAGAATTGGACAGAGTGGAGGGAGGGGAAACTATGGTCAAGATGTATTGTTTGAAAGAAGAATCTATTTTCAACAGAAAAGAAAATAGGACAAATTAAAGGAAAGAGGAGGGCAGGCAAGATGGTCCAGCCAGTAAAATGCTTGCTCTGCAAGTGTAAAAGTCATGTATAATCCCTTCAACACATAGAAATTAGGAGAGGCAGACTAAACAAAGCTGTTCTCTGAACTCTACATGTGCATCACAATATGTGCACATCCCAAAATATACATCAAACACACACACACACACACACACACACACACACACACACACACACACACACACGCACGCACACATTTTTTAAGAAAATTAAATAGGATATTTAGGGTGGATTTGTGGTTCCATGACTATAGGCATGGGTTGGGGTCTGTGGAGTTAGTACCCACAGTAATATCCATGTTTTCATGCCCTGGAACAAAGAAATGGACTGGGGACAGGTAGAGCACTAGAAGCAGATACAGTTTATAAAGGGAGTGCTTTGTAGAGTGAGAGTTGGCTAGGAAGCTGGAAAAGACAGAGGTTTAATGGCAACTGATCATGAGGATTATGACACTGTGTGTTATTTACAAAGGGCCAGTTTGTCCTGAATTCATGTACCACACAGGAGCCACCCCTTGTATAGAACATTTGCTGGTGAAAGGTGTGGTAATGTTCTAGTCACCCATATGTCAGTCTTGATACCTTTCCTCAGTTCTACTCTCCTGATGCCTACTAGGTCTCTTTCTTCTAGCTCACTTGTATGATCTTATTGATCTCAGATATTCTTGGTTTATACTTGATTTTTTTTTTTGGTTTTGTATTTCTTTTTGTTTCTTCCATGTGTTTGTGTGCATGCCTGTGCGTGTGTATGTGTGTTCATGTGTGTAGGTGTGCATGGATAGGTAGATATTGGAAGGTCATATATGCATATGCAAGTATGTGCCCAGGAAGGAGGTTTATGTCTATCTGGCATCTTCCCTCGTTGCTCCCATCTTATTTACTGAGGCAGTCCCTCACTTGAGCCCAGAGCTCAGTGACAGCTAGTCTACCTTGTCAGCTTGCTCCAGGGATTCCTATATCTCTACTTTCCAAGTCCTGGGATGGAAAGTGGAATTCTGCACCTACCTGCTATTTTTGTGGGTATCTGGGGTTCAGACTTAGTGTGCCACATGCGTTAACATGGAACAATCTTTCCAGCCCTGTGTTTGTGCTTCTATGAAGCCCTTTCTGTGAAGTGTGCCTGTGTTCTGGATATGCAGCATGAGTGGGTAGTGACAACCTTGACAAAGCTCTAAGCTGGATAACACAAACACAACTCTACGCAAGAGAAGCAGAGCAGCTCCCTGTGCTGGGAAGACCAGAGTAGGAGGGACCTACCCTCTCCAAGCTGAGTATCAGGGGTAGGTATATCAGACCAGGAGAAAGGCTTTTGAGGATCAAGGGTATTACCAGTTGAGGGATGCCAGTAAGAGAGAACACACAGGGTCAGATGTTGGGTCTGTAAGGATCAGCTGGGTCTAGCCCCTTCCTCATAGAACAGCAGTGTTTTGTGACAGGACCACAGGTCAAAAGTACAAGATCTAGGATCTAATTGCAGAAACTCTACGCATGTGTAAGAACAAAATTTGTTTGCTCATTTTCAAAATAAAAATACCTTGAGGCACCTCATGTCCAGGTACAGATGGACAACAAACACTGGGAACCTCTAAGCTAGCAACCCCTAGTCAAACTCTACTAGCCCAACTAATCAAACTGAAAGTTTAAAGTAGAAAATTACAAACAGCCGAGCTTGCCTAGCAGCCTGCATACATAACAAGGTCACCTGCCTGATAAGCTCTAAAATAAATTGGATGTAAAACATAGACTTGTATAGTGGTTGTTGAGAAAAAGATGAACATAAATGACACAGGGAAAAGAAGACCTAGATAACATGTAAGATTGTACACTCCTGATTACTCAGCCAATGGGAAAGGAAGGAAGGGAGGAAAGGAAGAGACCTTGTGTTCTGTTTCTAACAATTGTTCTCTGCTCTCAGTCAGTGTGCTTGTCATCTGGGCTGTCAGTTTTGTGATGTAAAAAAATAAACAATAGTGCTTTCCCCACACAGAGTCTTCAGTTCTTTTATGAAATGAGGGTCAACATTTCTCACAGCATGGACCCATAGTTGGTATGTTAAGGAGTCCCTTAGGAGACTTCGATGTCCTTGAGTTCCAAGGACTGTTCGGGTCCCTTTGCTATTTTTCTGCTGCATGTACCAGGCTAGCTGGTGCACAGCTCCTGAGAGTTCCTGATTTCACCCACAATGCCGGTGACCTGGAACACAACTGTTAGCTACTTACTGGAGTGAATAATCTTTCTCTCTTTCTCAAATTTGACTTTTAAGATCTCATTATTATAAACTCTATTCAGTGTAATCTGTAGTTTGTTTCAGTTATGATTTATTGGCAGATATTTCCAGACAATGATGGATAGGCCAGTCATGGTCCTGAGAATCCCCCAGGAAGGGTGGGTGGTGTATCTCCCCAGGCTGGCCTTCCAGGTCAAGACAAACCTTGCCTGGCCATCTCCCCCACCCTCCCCAGGAGTTCCAAAATGTCAATGAGGGCTGATTTCTTACTGGCCTCATAATTGCTGACCCAGATGTCAAGCTTATTTTCTGAAAAAGACAGAGTTCTCCAGGCAAATTCTGGCATGTTTGATCGGTTTTGGAAACCTGTCAACAAACCAGCTTTAAAAAGGGCTTTTCTGACTAAAACAGTCCAAGCTTGAATTCCCAAGTGGGCTGAAGTACAACTCTGGCGAGGGCCTGAGAGGAGGTTTGTGTTTCAGAGTTAGAAAGCTGAAGGTCAAAGCTGACAGGAGAAAATACTGACCCACCCAGAGACAATTAGTCTCACTTGGACTCTTCAGCTACTCAGAATGAACAATAGTTTCAATGCAAATGCATTCTAAAGCTTTTCTCATGATACATTATATGAAAATATTATATTCACATCATATGCTTACACTGAAGACTTGAGGGCTTTGGCTTGTAATCTACAAACCACAAAAGTTTCCACAGTCAGTTTGAATTTTCACCTATCTCCCATCCACTCTGTGACTTTTCCAGGCCTTATCAGCAACTTTGGTAACCTCAGATAAACCCTCAATTAAAAAAAAAAAAAAAAGAAGAAGAAGAAGCTTCCAGAGTAAACTGTCAAAACTTAAGAATAGCTCTTCTAACAAAATTTCAGGAATTCCTGTGTTTGGTGAGCAGGTGAAAGAAATAGGAAAAGGATCAAGGCAACTTAAAAGGAAAAGTTAAAACAAATAAAAGCCACAACTCTGGATTCCAATCCTAACCCAAGCACATGTGCTTTAGGATTCTTGTAGTCAGATATTCATCCATCCATCCATCCATCCATCCATCCATCCATCCATCCATCCATCCATCCATCCACTCACCTACTCACAGATCTTTCCATTCTTCCTTTCTTCCTCCTTCCTTCCCTCCCCCTCCCACTCCCTCCCTCCCTCCCTCCCCCTCTCTCCCTCTCACCCTTCTTCCTTCCCTCCTTCCTTCCTCTTTCTTATTTTTCTGAAACAGAGTCTCCCCTGGGACAGTTTGCCTCAAACTTGCTGTGATACTGAGGACATCCTTGAACTTCTGATCTTCTTTACCTCCTGAGTGCAGGGATTCCAAGTGTGCACCACCAAGCCTGGTTTATACCATCTAGGGATTGAATACTGGGAGTCATCTTGCCAAAGAGGTAGTCTACCAACTATGTTCTATCCTCTGTCATCAAACTAGTTTCTTTTAATGAGGGTTTTCTATATATGTTGGTTTTATATATATATATATATATCTGTGAACATACTTAAAGTTTTATTATAATTAGACTGTTCACAAATTACAAAGATCATATCAAAATCATGTTAGAGAACTGTAGTAGATTTTTTTCTTTTGTTTGTACCTGAACTCAATGTTGGCATTGAGCATGTTTCTCTCTCTCTCTCTCTCTCTCTCTCTCTCTCTCTCTCTCTCTGTGTGTGTGTGGTGTGTGTGTGTGTGTGTGTGTGTGTGTGTGTGTGTGTGTGTGTGTGTGTATACACAAGAGCATCTGTATGCCAGAGCACAGACAACCTGCAGTCTTGTTTCCAGGAGCCATCTACACTAAAAGTAGGACAGCCTGCCCCAGGTACTTGTCTGTCTCTGTCTCCCACAGTCTGTGCCATCAACCCAGATCATTGTAGCCCAGCCTCCCCCCCATGGGTTCTAGGTACCCAACTTTTGTTCTCATGTTTGCATTGCAAGCACTTTACAACTAAACCAGTTCCATTTAGGGCGAGTTCTGAATTCATTTTGATCTCTTCTCTCTCTGATGCAAAGAGGATGGCGATGATGGGAAAGGCCATCTGGGAGATCACACACAATACTGTGGACATAAAGGAATCACCATGATGGAATGATACCTAGTAAAGAGAAGTGTTGATGTGCTTCCTACAATTCATTACTCCAACAGGCTTTGTGGGAGTAAAACAGTAAGATATGAGTAACTAGGCAGGGACAAGAAGAATGGAGTGGGACGTTGTGGAGCAAACCAGAAGATGAGATTTGAATGAAAGGTGCAACATGGGCACTCATGGGGACTCATCTAGGCAGATTAACCAAAGTTTCACTATGGAGCAACATTTCATAAATATTTTTCACACGTCACCAGAAGGAAGGGGATGATTCTGGAAAATGCTGACGGTTGGAAAGCAGCCCTCATGAGAATACAGATTTTAGCTGTGTCTCTGGTTTACTTCATTCTCATGGTCTTCTCAGATGAAACATACAGATGCTCCAGTAAGGCCATTCATTTAACATTTAAAGGAGCTGTGAAATTGGAGCAGAACGTTACTGACAGTAGCTCTGGTGTTCTATGGAAACATTGGCCATGGGCCTGAGGAGATGGCACACTCAGTAAAGTGCATGCTGCGAATGTGTGCGGACCTGAGTGCAGCTCTCCCGCTCCCATTTAAAACGCCAGGTTCAGGGCTGGGGTAACTCAATGAATAAAAGCATTTGCTTCACAAGCAAAAGGTTCTGAATCTCCAGAAACTGCACTAAAGGAAATAATATAAAGGAGTGTAGCCATTTGCATATCTGCCATTACAAGACAGTGATGGAACAGAATAATTGATGTTCTTCTCTGGCCGCCGCACTCACAAGAAAGCATGGACCCTGACACACGTCTTCCATATAGATAAACCACACACACACACACACACACACACACACTCAGAGCCACACAAACAAAAAAGCCAGGTAACACTAGTTAGCTAATAATCTCATAGCTGTAGAGGTGAAGTCAGGAGGATCCCTGGGACTTGTTGCCCACTCAGCATAGGAAATTCAGTGAATTCCAGGTTCAGTGAGAGACTTTTTTCAATAAGAATAAAATGTCTTCTCCTGGGCTCCATATGCACATACATACACACATATACCATATATACACACAACACAAAAAACAAAAGTTTTCTATGATTTCATGTTTTGGATAAATTCTATGCTCTTCACGATTCTGCCTGGGTGCTTAGCATTGCGGCCTGTGAGTCAGCACATGAATCACTGAAGTGACCACATCCACAGGGACTGAAGGTAAAACAAGCTCTCAGGCAAGGCCCTGGCCTCTCTGTGAAAACTGGCTGCAGAGTGACTGGCCCAGCTATGAGGGCAGGCTACCGCTTAAATCACCATGGTTAGCATAAGGCAAGCAGAGCTTCAGAGCCGTGCAAGCAGCCCATCTATGAGGCCCCATTCATCAGCGCAGACTTGCTACCCTGGATATTTCTCTCCTTCCCCAGCTTTACCTACAAGGACTTGGTTTCTTCAACCTCTATTCACAGATATGAACAGAGTTTGTCTTTGATGTGTGTGTGTATGTGTGTGTGTGTGTGTGTGTGTGTGTGTGTGTGTGTGTGTGTGTGTATGTGTGTGTGTGTGTACATTTTTGTGTGCATAAAGAGGCAGCTATGTGCACAGTGTGTGTGAAGGCCAGAGGATAACCTTGGGTATTGTTCCTCAGGCTCCATCCACCTTGGGATTTGGGAACAGGGTCTATCACTAGACTGTAACTCACCAAGAGGACTAGTAGATAGGCTGGCTAGTATTCCCCAGATGTCTGCCTGACTCCATCTGCCCATCCCTAGGATTACAAGCGTGGAGGCATCTGCTCACCATTTTTCTAAACAGGGGTGCTGGGGATGAAAATCAGATCCTCCTGTTTGCAGGCAATATTTACTGACTGAGCTCTCTCCCCAGTCATGGGCATCCTTTGACAGCTTCCTGAAGATTCTCACAGTCCATATTTCTACTGGGCAAGGGTTGTCTTCCGTACCTCCACAGCCCAAAGACAGTGGTGAAGGACAATTGACTAACATATATCAATGGTAGAAGGAGCATTTAGATTCTCAATCAATTAGAAATGTCATAAAGAGGCCATGGGTTAAGACAGAAGCCTTTGGTGTTTCTGTGTACTACACCTCTGTTGCCTGTATCTATCCCTTTTATATTCAGTTATTTCTAGCAAGACAGATGGCAGGACCCTTGCATTAGTCTAATTTTTGGATACTTCTGGACCTCTGTTTTCTCATCTCTGGGGTGAAAGAATTACAATGATCTGGTGAGAGTCCAACTCTTGCTACTAAGTACCATATAACAAAGTGGGATCTGGGGCCTCCAAGTCTCAGATCTCACCACGGTCATATTGCACTCCACACCTCCAAGGCCGTCCTGGCTGTGTATCAGGCCTTCCAGCATTCCCATGAGAAGATTATACTGACCTTAGGACCCCAAAGATGAAATCTACAACTTTCATGACTTCTGCTGCTTCTGACAAATGGCTCTGGGTGATAAGAACAACAGCAAAGAAGATGGCTGAAGCAGAGACGATACAGGATTGATTTGGGGAAAGAGAGCATGACTTTGGCTCAGAGGGTGATGAATTTTGGATGATATCACTTGGCAGTAATTAACCAAATAGGAGCAAGGTCTTGTGTAGAGGGAGGAACCTGGGGTATAAAGAGAGGGTTGTAATTCTTAATGAGTCTGGGGAGCCTGGCAGATCATTATGCTTTATCAGAATTTATAATGCTTTTTAAAATTAATTAGCTTCCCATACATAAAGAAATTCAAATAGAAGCCCCAGAGAAAATTCAATGTAGCTTAAAGTCTCCAGATGGCTTGATGGAAGAGGTCAAAATCCTTTAGGACCAGGAATGTAAAACCTCAACCATTTACCTGTAAAGTACCAGAAAGCTGTGTACCTGAATAGAAAGGAGGAAAGAACGGGGAATGTGTGACCTAAATAGCCAAGGAACAAAGCTTATTTGGGAGCTAATCACATGCCAAACCCTGCTTTAAGGAATCAGAGGCATTAAAGCAAGCAGGTATTGTTTCCATTTTTACAGAGGACTTGAGATTGCCCAAGGTTACAGACAGGGTTAGTGCTCAAGTCAGGTCACCCAGCCATTCTGGTGTTTTAAGCCCAGTCCTTGTGTTGAATATGGCCATGTATGACTTTAGAAAGCTTTCAAGAAAGCTGTGAAGATAGTTCCACTGGTAAAGTACTTGCCACACAAGTGTGTGGACTTGAGTTCAATTCCCAGTGTGTGGGAGGGTGCATGTGCACCATAGGATAACTCTTGGGAGTTGGATCTCTCCTTCCCCTGTGTGGGTCCCAGGGATCCAGGTCAGGTTATTAGGCTTCATGGCAAGAGCCATTACCCACTAGGCCATCTTACTGGCTCTGCTTGAAAATTCTTAAGACCCACAGTTACTTATAAAAATGACAGGGCAAACTAAGAAGGAATTAACTACAAAAAAAAATAGTTACATAGAAATGGAGTTTGAGACAATGGGCTTAAACTCTGGCTCTTTATCATAACTACCCATAAACAACAGAAAGACTCCGGTGGTCAGAGTAGGTATTTTTATGTTATTTTTCTTTTGAGACAGGGACTCTGGCCCATACTGGCTTTGAACTGGCTATGTAGCTGAGGCTGACCTTGAACTTCTGATCCTTCAGCCTCTACCTCCTGATTACAGGAAGCACATTATGCCAGCTTTATATGGTGCTAGCAACTGAGGCTGTGCTTTCCGCATGCTAGGCCAGCATTCTTCTAATAGAGCTGCACTCCAGGCTCCAGGGACTTATTTAGGAACCAAAGGAAACAAGTGATTCTTATGCAGAATTAGGTGTGAGGGTGCAGGTGAGGGACACAGGAGTGGAGATGTGTGAGTATAGGAGTTGTTGCTCCTGGCAACAATTCAGCGTTGTCCCTGGAGCCTCTTAATGGCTTGTGTTCAGAAATTGTAGGTTGCTGTTTTTGACTTTGGGAGTGAAAAACGAGCCTGGGTGTCGTAAGATTGATTATGATCTTTTTCTTCCAAGAAAATGTTTTATGCCGCATGATTGAATACTTCCAGACATAAATGCAGGGCCACAAGGGAAGAGTAGTGCCAACTTTGTTCAGACCCCACCTTACCTCAGCAAATATGGTTTATGACATTAGAGATGCTGTGTCTTAGATGTTCAATTACTACTGAGTGAAATTGGCCCTATCTGTGCAGAGTACTAGGGATCCAAGAACATGACCTTCTTGGTAGGTGATACAGGTAATTTTCAATGAAACATACCTATAAATTATTAAATAAAGTCATTTAAAACAGATGGATGGATGATAAATAACAGATGATAGATGAATTATTAGGTAAATTATGATAAATAATAGAAAAGACATGATAGGCAGATGATGTTATCTCCATCCGTTGCTATTTGTTCTTTTAGAACTTAGAAACCTCATGGAAGGGGATGAGGATTCTGCCAGCAACACTCTCTATTAGAAATCCAGCCTCAGTAAGGCTTCCCCAGTCAAACTCTGCTAAAGGTTCTGTGAGCCCAATCTGATAATGTTTTTTTTGCATGAATATATGTATCTATCTAAGTGTTAGCTGTCTGTCTAACCGCTGCTTATTCTTTCACTTTCTCTTGCTACATACTTAATAAGCCCACTCATTCTAACCAAAAGTATGACTACTGTATCTCATTCTCTGGACAGTACAAAACAACTTGCTAAGTAATTGAGAATGAATTTCTCAGGATCTTGGGTGTACCTCAATGAGGTGGGACCAGAGGCATGAGCCACCATACTATGTTAAGAGTGTGCTGGGAATCAAACTCAGATCTAGGCAAATAGTCAACCAACTGAGGTACATCCTAAGGTTACGAATTCTACCAATTTTTATCAATATACTGAGGCAGAGCTCGAGATTTACTGGCCCACAGAAACAAATGTTATTCCCTTAAAAAAATAGAAATGGCTGTATTAACAAAAAGTAATTCTATATGAACCTGCCCGCCTAAGCCAAGACAATGAGACTGGCCTACCACATGTATCTACCCATTCAACAAATAAGCAGTTTTAATGCTCCTAAATCTGCTTATTCTGTCATGGTCTTTAACCTACCTGCTAGTGCAAGGAACTGGAAAGTTAAATGGGTATCAACTTAGCATCAACAAATAGACAGGAGTCTGGTTTGTGGTACCATGCAGTAAATGAAGTCACACCTTAGAATCACACATTATTAGCAGGTGCACAGGAAGTAAGTCAGGTACTTTTAAGGGGCATTAGAATGTACACCTTTGAGAATGTCACTGATAAACTGAAAATCACAGTGACATACAGCCAGGGGAAATGTTATTATTTGTTCAAGGACGTGCAAAGGTCCTGAGGTACTGAAGTCCTGGCACAAGTAAGGAACAATGAGGTTGTTGGGCCAGAAAGCAGGAAAGAAAGATAAAGGCAGGGATAGAAAGAGAGGAAGAGCAGTATAGGGAGGGAAGAGAAGAGGAGGGATGAGGAGGGAAGGTGGGGGAAGAGGAGGGGAGAGAAGAGAATTATAGGGGAATGTTCACTGGGAATTTTGGTTGTGGAATCTCAATTATATTAGAGAATCAGGCAACTGGGGAAATATGTGATTATTATTTATAAAGATCATTTTGGCATTTATGAAATGTAGAGGTGGTGGCATGAGGATGAGTGCAGAAACTACTGATATCCAGCAGCTGAGCACAGAGGCTTTACCACACAGTGGGAGATGTGGGTTCAGGGTGTTGGCTGGTACAGCTTCTGTGACTTGTGGGATGGTTACTAGACAAGACAATAGAGGAAAGAGCAGTGATAAACTCCTTCTCAGGATCATACACCAACAGGCAGAGTGTAGTGGCCGTTGGCTGAGACAGAAGAGATGGGGAGAATAAAATCTGCAGACACTGGGTAGCCAAGATTCTTTTTGTCTATATTAAACTGGAGACATTTAACACATTTTCATGTCAAGCAGAAAGTGGGCAACTGTGTATTAATATTTCCATAGGCCAAGCTGGAAGACAGAGATGTGGAAGTCATAAATGTGTAAGGGATGTTCACAGCCATGGGACCCTATGAGTTTAGCAACCACGAGCTACAGACAGAAAAGCTCAGAGACCTGAAGCTAATGGGAAACCTGGTGGGAAAAGGGGTCATAAGTGAAAAGGGTGGAAAGATATATCTGCTTTTCTTAAAAAACAAAAGAAAACAACAAATAATAAATTTTTATTTATTCTTTGAAAACTTCAGAGTCATAATCCCTTCTTCACCTTCCCTTGCTTCCTCAACACATCAACCTTCCTACTTTCCAGTTCTTAAAAAGAAACCTGCAGAGCCAATTAATGACTAAAAATGTACACAGCAACCCACCCCTAGTCCCCAAACCCAGAGAACATCCTAGAAGAGGTGGTAGGAAGAATCTAAGAACTAGAGGTTTGGGAGGGTGCTCTGAAATGCTATCTTCTGCTTTTGTGTCTCAGTATCTTGTTATGCAGTCCAGGCTGGCTTCAAGTTCCAACTCATAATATTTCTGCTTGTTTAACTCATGGGTGCTGAAATTGCAGATGTATGCTATGACACTGGCCTTAAAAGATTCTGTCTCTGTCTGTTTGTCTGTCTGTCTCTGTCTCTCTCATGTGTGTGTGCATGTGTGTGTTGTGTTTGTGTTGTATGTGTGTGTTGTGTGTGTGTATACGTGTCTGGGTGTCTAATTTGAGGAGGACACAGGAAAGGGTTAATATTGGTTATCTTCCAAGATAAATGAAGACTCCATGGGAATAGGAAGAGGCAGAGTGCTAGAGAGGTCCACAGAAATCCACAAAGATACTTCCACAATAGATTACTGGCAATGGTCGAAAGAGTGCCTGAGCTGACCTACTTTGCTGTTTGGATGGCTGAACACCCTAACTGTCATGATAGAACGCTCATCCAGTGACTGATGGAAACAGATGCAGAGATCCATGGCCAAGGTAGATCCAGGAGTCCAATCAATGAGACTGAGGAGGGACTGTATGAACGAGACCATGATTGGAAAAAGCACAGGGACAAATAGCCAACTAGTGGAAACACATGAACTATGAACAAATAGCTGAGGAGCCCCCATGGAACTGGATCAGGCCCTCTGGATAAGTGAGACAGTTGATTAGCTTGAACTGTTTAGAAGGCCCCTAGGCAGTAGGACCGGGACCTATCCTTGGTACATGAGCTGGCTTTTTGGAACCTAGGGCCTATGCTGAGACACTTTGCTCAGCCTTGGTGCAGGGAGGAGGAGACTGGACCTGCCTCAACTGAATCTACCAGACTGGGCTGACTCCCCAGGGGAGACCTTGCCTTGGAGGAGGTGGGAATGGGGGATGAATTGGGAGGGAAGGCTGGGGGGTGAGAGGAGGGAGGACAGCGGAATCCATGGCTAATATATAAAATTAAATTAATTATAAAATAAAAATATTTTTTAAAATATTGGGTATCTTCTTCTACAACTCTTCTCCTTATTTTTTTGAGACAGGGTCTCTCACTAGACCTGCAGTTCTACAATTTGGCCAGACTCGTTGACCAGCAAGCCTCAGAGCCTGAATCTGTATCCTCAGCAGTAGGATCATAGATACATGCTGGCAGACCCAACTCTTTTTATTTTAAACATCTGTTCAGGAGGGTCACTTTAGGTCACCATGCTCAGCAAGCAAGGACTTTATTGACTAAGACATCTCTCCAGCCTTAAAGATGCTTTTTTAAAGTAAGTCAAGTAGTAGCTTGAAATAATGACTATGGGAGGTATTTGGCTATGTGGAGGCCATTGGCAAGTCTTGATGGAAATAGTTATCTCATTGAAACAGTAAGTAGAGTGTTTATACATCATCAGGAGAATTAAGCCAGTGTGAATTTCACAGAGCAGACCCTTCATTGATGGGCTTGAAACTGGGAGGAGCTGAAGGTGCTGTCCTAATGGAGAATGCCTTTCTCATCCTGACACCTCAGTTCTGCTCTCTAACCAGCCCACTGTTTGAATCAAACTCATTCAAACTGTGGTGTGTTATCCCCTTTATTTAAAAATCATTTGATTTCAGGGCTGGAGAGATAGCTCAGAAGCAAACAGTACTAGCTGCTCTTCCACAGGACTTGGGTTCAATTCCCAGTACCCACACAGCAGCTCACAACTCTTCTAATGTCCTGCCTTGGCTTCTTTGAGTATGGCATTTATGTGACACATTGACAGACATGGAGGTAGAACACCCATACACATAAAATTAAAAGTAAAAACAAATAAATAAAATCAACTGGTTACAGACCTAACCTATACAACATCTCAGCAACTCTTGGAACAGTATGTGGCTGTATACCTTGGGGCAAGAGCCGAGCCAAGTTGACCCATCCAGATAACCCTCAGTTGTCTAAAGACTTTGGTGAAGTTCTATGCAAATAGAGGCAGGGATAGAGAGCAATAACTAAGGACAGATTTTAGAAAAAGCATTGTGTAGAAAGAAGATGATTAAAAGGAGAGGGAGGTCCTAAACAGGGCCACAGGGTCTTTGGTTAGGGTTGTTTGGTGGCAGATATGGCAGGGTTTTATGTTAATGGGAACAGTCTGGGGACAAATGGGGATACAGTGATGGTGGAAGGCTGTGCCTGTGGTGTCTATTCTCAGTTGTGAACTTGACATGCCTGAAAGGAATGTCCTCCATAAAATCTGCCTGTGCACATATTCATAGGGCATTCTCTTGATGGCTAATTCATGAAAGAGGACTCCTCCCACTGTGGGCAGTGCCATTCTTAGGCAGTTGGGTGTGGGTGTGGACTATATAAGAATAAAGGTGGCTATGAGCTGGGGAGTTAACCAGTAGCATAATTCCTCCATTGATTCCACTTCAGGTTCTACCTCCAGGTTCTTACCTTGAGCTCCTGCTCTGGTTGTCCTCCATCATGTACTATAAATCAAACAAACCCTTCTTACCCCAAGTTGCTTTGGTCAGTGTTTTAGCATATCAACAGAGGAACAAACTAGAACAGACTGGATCCAGAAGCCATGGTGAGGGCTTGGGTTTTCATACAGAGAGACATATGTGTAGGATCATGGGAAATCAATGCCAGCTACTGGTATAAAACTAGGAAGTTCTTTCTGTCTTGACTAGCTCCCCAAGATGGATAACACCCCACTGATGGTCAGTTTTACTGGGTGAACTCCATCATTTTAGATAATTCACTAGATATAGGGGAGCCTGCAGTGGAGGGTGCAGGCCTGGGTTCCCACAAAGTCAGGAGTATCTTAGATTGAACCAGAGTTGGATTTAGCAGATCTATGGGTACATTTCTACTTCATAAAAAACGTACATGCTTTCTTGGGAGGAGATACTTCATTGCATAGATTATGAATGAGCCCATCACTGGAGAAAACTAAAATGTTGCTCAAGGATACCTTCCAACACAAGGGCATTAGTTGGATCCCTAGGCCTGGTAGGAGAAGGCTGGAGTGCTGGGAAGGGAGAAACAAACAGAGGCCTGGGTTCACTGTCTGGCCAGCCTGGCCTGCTAGTCAAGCCCCAGGAGAGGTTATATGTGCTTATAGGTCCAGCCTTGGAGAGGGAGAGACTATGATCCCTAGGGTTCACTGGCCTATCAATCCCCAGGCCACCAACAGGTCCTGTCTCCAAAAAACAAGGTGAGCAGTAACTGTGGGAGGACAGCTGATGTTGACCTCTGGCCTCTACACACATGCCCACACAAGTACTGGCAATCCTGTACAGACACATGTATCAACACACACATACATACATACACTTAATGTAATAGCTATAATCTAAGTGAAACCATGATCCTTTGGGGTGGGCATACAGGGTGAGTGGATTAAAGGTATAATAATGAAAAACCAAAGTCATTCTGGGGGAAAAACTGAAGTATGGAGACATTTGAAAGTCTAATAAAAATCACCTGACCAGGGCTAGCAATGACTCCTTAGTAAGTAAGCATACTTGCTGCCAAGCCTTATAACCTTATGTCATGTATGTGTGTGGACATGTACACACACACAAACACACACACACACACACACTCTAAAATGTAATTGAAATTATTAGACCCAAAGAGGTCACTGCATAAATAACATAAATAAACTTTCTCAGGTGCTTTTTCATCATGAAGTTTCTTAACAAATACGTAAGCAAATACCAACAACAACAGCCACAGACTCTTCCTAGAAGTGATAAAGGGTCCTCACTAAGAAACAAGGTATGGAAGAAATTATAAGCTCCAGACTTCAGGTGGCAAAGTTCTTCCTTGACTAGACTGTCAATGCATCTCTTGTAAATTATACTCTTTCTAAAAGTGCATGTTCACGATAAATACAGTCATTTCTCCAAAAAAAAAAATCTCTTCCCCACAGGGCTTCATTTTTCTGACAGATATACCTTCACCTATAGTTTGCTTGAGGAACCATTAGCATTCTATTTTTTGTATTTTCATTCCCCCAAATCTTAATTCAGTGCTTATGACATTGGGGAAACAAATGTGTTTTCATGGATTACTTCAAATGCTTCTGAGGGCAGTGCTGTTTTGACCTGGTTTTGATGAACAGCACTAGTGTGTCATACGTGAGCTCCTTCCATGACCCAACCCAGTAATTCACTGAACTGTTGTGATAGTTTTCATTGCCTATATGACAGCAAGGAATCACCTATGAAGAGAACTTCAGTCAGGGAGTGTTTAGATTTGGTGGCCTGTGGCCATGTCCATGGGAGAATTATCTTGATTATGTGAGGACATACCCACCCTGGGTGGCTCCACTGCCTGAGCAGGGTATCCCTCCCTTGCTGAGAGTGATGGAACAAGCTGAGTCTAGCATGTGGGCTGCATGCTTTGCTCTGCTCCTAACTGTCAGTGTGATGTGACTGACCTCTTCAGCTTTCTGCCACCTTAATTGCCTGGCAATGTTGATGGGTTGTAACCCGGGACTCTGAGCCGAAATAACTATCTCCTTTCCTTTTAAGCCGTTTTGTCGAGGTATTTTATCTCATTAATAGGAAAGAGAGCTAAGATAACTACAGTTTTAAAAAAGTGTGTTGATAGAGTCAGTTCACTACTTATACATCATTGGATATTGATACAGCAAATAATCACATGAATGCCACTGCTTAAAAGAAGGAAATCAATTTATAATGACACACTTCCCATGTTCAGCATCATGCTTACAGGAGAGAAGTAGGATAGCAGCATTCCCCCATGACTCCTTTCTTCTGTAACTCTCTTCAGTTCTTTCCATGTTGCAGCCTCCTTATGCTTACAGTGGATCCCTACTTCAAGTTCACTATCAACATCTCTCAGGATAACACATGGATACTATGATTGCAGAAGAAGAGAACTGCATGAGTTACCTAGGGTGCAAATTTCCTTTTCTTCTAGAATGCAAAGAAAGAGAGCAGGTTCCCTTCACGCTTCTAGGGTAGAATAAGAACTTCTCAGTACATCACCACATTTTGGGGGGAAAGCTGAGCATAGATATTTCTGATTGCAAATGGCAAATGGTTACTCAAGTCCCAAGAGTCCTTAACTTTGAACTTTTTGTTGAGGCTTTATTGCATTATTCCCTCATCCTATAGACCCCTTTAGAGTATAAGAACATTTCTACTTCTCAGCTGATGTACACATTTTCGTGTGTGTGTGTGTGTGTGTGTGTGTGTGTGTGTGCATTATTTAAAGTCTAGAATAAAATGAGATAACTACAGGCTGGGGAAATAGCTGTGATTTGAAAGTACTTGCCTGGCAAACATAAAGATCTGAATTCCATTCCTAACGCACACATCAAGTTGGAGGTAAGAGTGTGCACATTAGGAATCCCAGCAGCGAGGAAATGGGAATGACAAACCTTGGTGGGTCACTGGTAAGCCAGCATAGGCCCAGCTGGAAGTTCCATAATACTAGGTTAAATGATGGACTGTGTTCTTCAGGAACACTGGAAATTTCTGTCTGCCCTGCTTTTGCACCTCCACACATGAATACACACACACACACACACACACACACACACACACACACACAAACACACACACATACACACACATATACACACACACACACACAAATTATAATTACCCATATGAATAATCGTGTATTGCATGGGCAACATCATTCACCCCCTCAGCTGTGTGACTTTGAACATGTGGGTACTTACTGTAGGCGCATCCATAGACCTCCACTCTCATGCCAATCTTCCCACTCGGATTCCACTCCAATGGCACAAAGCGAACAAATCGGGTTCTCACGGAGTGGAGCAGCTTGTGGTGCACCACACCGTCAGCATTCATGTTTCCTGCAAATGTCTGAAGAGAGAGGGCAACTCAGTGAGCTCTACAGTACCAAGACATGTCAGCATAAGTATGCGTGCTTCTCCAATCAGACTTTTGGCGAAGGACCACAGCAAAAGCCCTCGTTTCTCTGACATTGATCTAATGTGGGCGACAGTCCTGCCACATGCATTACACTTTTTTCATTAGCACAAAATACTATATTTTATGATGTTCTTCTCCCTACCATCCATGTCTATCTATGTTTTATGAATAAAGAAAACTGCAAGCTATGACACTTGAAGATTTTAAAGTTAACAACCGTATACAGTTTCAGTTTCACACATGTCCATACCATAAGATAGCTGACAATGCCCTCCAGGAAAGAATAGGTTTTTTTTCTGAAATAATTGTCAATGTTTTTTGAGGCCATTTATTGCACCAAGCATGTAACATCCTCATTACTAAATAAATAAATGAATAAATAAATGAACAAACCTAGTACAGGAAGGGAAGGACAAAAGGAAGTGAATCTTCAAATCACTCAGTCACTCAGTAGTTAAAAATTAGCCTGAGGTTCAGTTCCATGACTGTCCTATTCAAAGACTCTTGCTTATTTTTGTAGTACCCACTCTCTAACTCCACAATCCGCAGGGTTTACAGGAAGGAACCATCACAGTCTAGCTATATATATGGTTCATTTTTTCTGTTCATTTGTGAATGATGTTTATTTGAAAAAAATCACACATGGTCTGAAGAGATGGTTCCATGCTTGCTGCTTAGCCCACTACCCAGGACTAGTGTGGTCAGGGATCTCAGAGGAAAACATAAAATTGCCACTTTAATAAACCAGAATAATCTCTAACTACATTCTAATATTTATCCTTATACACACAGGTAAATGAAGTCCTCACTGCCTCATCAAGGAAAGTTTTGAAACAGGTAGAGAAAACATCACAGAAAACTGATCAAAATGCAGATAAAAAGTAATTATATGAAGTCCAGTGCCAACTGATGCATCTACAACACAACTCCTGAACGAAAGGCTGAGGGATCATCATGGAAGAGATGGAGGAAAGATTGTTAAAAGCCAGAGGAACAGGAAGTTTCCTGTGAGATTGAATCTCCTAGGCATGTCAGGGAAGCTCCATCCATGAACTCTCAACCACTTGGCTGCCTAAGTAAGATCCAAGCAAGCCCAACACCAATAGACACGTTAACAGGAAAGGGAAGTTCATGAGGCTTCAACCCTAGACAAAGAACTATAAGCAACTAAGGAATGCTGAAAGCAGAATAGTCTTCCCTCTTCTCTCTCTTTGATTGGACTCCTGGAGCTCTGCCTGGTGTTTGGCTGTGGATCTCTGCATCTGCTTCCATCAGTCATTGGAGAAAAGCTCTGTGACGACAGTTAGGGTATTCACTGATCTGATCACTGGGGTAAGCCAGTTCAGTATAGGCACCCTCTCCACTATTTCTAATAGTTCAAGCTGGGGTCATCCTTGGGGATTCCTGACAACTTCCTTAGAACCAGGTTTCTCTCTATCCCCATGATATCTCTCTCTATCATTGTATCTCTTTCATTACTTTCCCACTTCAATCCTGTTCCAGCTCAACCATCCCATTCCCTTATGTTCTCATCCTCTATCTCCTACCCTCCATTGTCCACCCCTTATCCCCAGTTTACTCATGGAGATCTCATCTATTTCCCCTTCCCAGGGTGATTCATGTGTCCATCTTTGGGTCTTCCTTGTTAGCTAGCTTCTCTGGAGTTGTGGGTTGTTGTCTGATAATCCTTTGCTTTATATCTAGTATCCATTTATGAGTGGGTAGTGCATCAGGATCATGATGGGAAAACCTACAGAGACAACCAAACCAAATTAGTGGGAACTCATGAAAGTTGGATCAATGGTTGTGGAGCTTGCATGGGACTGGACTAGGCCCTCTGCATGGTGAGACAATTGTGTAGCTTGATCTGCTTGGGGGCTCCCTGGTAGTAGGATCAGAATCCATCCCTGGTGCATGAGCAGGCTTTTTGGAGCCCACTATGTAGGATGGGACACGTTGTGCAGCCTTGAGGCAGGGGGAAGGGGTTGGATTTGCCTCTACTGGATGTGCCTACCCATGGGAGACCTTGCCTTCTTGTGGAGGGAAGTACAGGTTGGGTTGGGAGGGGAGTCCTGTGGGGGAGGAGGAGGGAAGAGGGGGATCTTTGATTGGTATGGAAAATAAATGAAAAAAATTCTCAATAAGAAAAAAAGAATAGTCTTCCCTTGGGAAGTGTTCCTCAACTGGTTATCCACTATCAAATGCTCAGCCCTAAAATCAGAAACATACAGGTTCCTGAACACGTTTTATATGAACACATACATACACAAACACACAGAAAACACAGTACAAGTCCTGATTGCTCCACTTGCATTGTGTCTCATAGCCTTCAACTACATAACTTATTATTTTAGAATTAAGTTGTTTTTTTCTTTAGATGGCATCCAAAGACTTAAACCTCATCTTAAAAAAAAATTGTGATCTAACATCTGTAAGAAAAATCAGCATTTAAACCTTTTAAAGTCCAGAGCTCAGTATCAGCAAGTGAATTTATGCTGTGTACAACTCTTCCCATTGAGTTTGTCCACACTATTGTCTATGTCCCAATGACAGGCTGTGAGCTACCATTCAGTGGTGTGTGTTTCACTGAGTCATGATTGACCTTCTCAGCTTCAGTAATCTATAGTCTACTTGCTCATGTTCAGTTACAACAACCAATAGAGATCTGATTACCCTCTAATGACCAAGTAAACACAAAGGAAAAGATTTTGAGACACAGGGAGGAAGGCAGAGAGAGAGATAGAAAGAGAGGGAGAGAGAGAAAGAAAGAAAGAAAGAAAGAAAGAAAGAAAGAAAGAAAGAAAGAAAGAAAGAAAGAAAGGGAGAAACAAAGAAAGAAAGAGAGAGAGAAAAAGAAAGAAAGAAAGAAAGAAACAAAGAAAGAAACAAAGAAAGAAAGAAAGAAAGAAAGAAAGAAAGAAACAAAGAAACAAAGAAAGAAAGGGAGAAACAAAGACAGACAGACAGAGAGAAAAAGATTCCTAAAGGACACACTTGTGACAATTCCATTGTCTGAATGTATATTGTGTATTCTAAAGTAGGGACACACTGACACCTGGAAGCCAAATGCAAAGCCTTTGAAAACCAACATTGCTAAATGCCATCCAAAGGCCTGTATCTCCAAGAGGGCAAACTAAAGGGAAGGAGATACTGGAAGCTTGGAGCTAATCCCAAAGGCATTTTCTATTATTTGATAAGCTACTTTTAATAAGACATGAGGTAATTAACATGCAAACCACAGAGTTAAAGCTGAAATGCATAAATCCACTCCAGCTTCCCAGTTCCCAACTGCTCTTCTGGGGTGTGTGATAAAGTGGATTTCCATCAGGCAATCAGATAATGGAAAAAAGAAGTTATAAGCAAGGCATTGGCCAATATTGGTGACTGAGGGGGATTGTAAAACATTATATTTTGGGAGATAAAAGGCAAATGAAAACACTGAATTCTCCTCTGAGTTCTAGCATTTTTTTATTAGTGATGAATGTCTGTTTTGTCATTTTAAATGAACAGAAATGTAGCTGCTATTTTACAGGACAGTCACTGATTTATGATGAAAGGCGGCTGCTCCTCATTTGATGGCCCTGTAGGAACTTGGTTGTATCTTTGTGGTTAGTGAGAGGAGATGCTTGATCCACATTATACATCTCTGTTATATAACAGTTTTCTCTGGGATTGAAACATTCCATTCTGAAGGAAGCTCCTTAAGCAGGAAGGTAAACAACTCAAAAATAACTTCAGGAGGTCCCGGAACCTACCAGAGTAGGTCAGTTCACTAGGCCCCTCCCTGCAGAGTAAGCAGTAACAGCTAAATGTCATGCTCATAAGAGCAGAGCCAAGCTTCAAAGAAGACTCTCAGACCAGAACAGCTGCCTGAAGGAAAGCAGGAAACAGGCAAGCTGCCTGAAGAGCTGTAGACCAACCCAGGAACCTGGAAAGGATGCTTTTCAACCTGTTGAGTTTCCTGTAGGCTGTGCAGTGGGCTCCAGCTTCCCAGCATTTTGAGCTGTCACCCATGGGGATGGGCCTTGATGATGCAGCTGTCTTTGAGTCATTTATGGCCCTGTAAATAACCCCTCATCCATACCCCTGTAAGTAATCCTAATAAAACTCAATAGTTTACCAAGTTGGACTTTGGTGGTATCCATACTTTTGTCTCTCATGGGTTCCCTATCTGGAGTAAGTAGACATGTTGCATCTCCCCAGGAAAGTTTTGTCACACAACACCCTTCCCCATGGCATTCTGCCTCCTTTTTCTGGTTTTGGCCTCTATCATAAGGAACAATACAAGAATTTCAGGAAACAATACATCTTGACTGACAAGGGTTCACATTAATATGATTCAACTCGGAGATGGTATAAAATGATAGTGATTTAGTAGACTCTGTACATCCAGTGATGATGAGCAGTGTGGTCCTCTCTCCCGGCATGCTGAACTGTATGAGTGAGTTGACACTGCTGTCAGCCACAAAGATAAACTACTGGCACATTTGTGCTGAGCTAGGTGTAGTATGTACGTGCACTTATAAAGTACAGTGGATTTATCAGGATGTGAAATTATGAAGGATGTATAGACGGCTATCCAGGTATTATGTTTGTGACCATAGGTGGAGATGGGTTAATGATGCCTGTGCTGATAGGACCAAATTAGAACAGTCAGGACTAGTGTCCCTCCCTTACCCCTAGGAAACACCCTACCCCTCTGACTATTCACTAGGGTAACCATACCACATATGACATTGTGCTGTCTCCAGTGAGTCTCTCATTAGAAATTCCTCCAGGGAATTTGCTATTTTCTTAGTACTACACATCCCCGGCCCAGCCTCTGACACTTATGATCTTGCATAGTAAAAGGCCACCTGGGCAGCTGGCTCTTCTTCAGTTTTGTGACTTCAGCTGACAGTCACTCTCCTAGTTATAAGAGAAAATGAAATGAAAATGAAAGTCCTAATGTCCACTCTGTTGTTAACTTAACCTGTTTTAAAGTTATTTTGCATGCAAATCTTATCACATGTAATGTTTCCAGATACAACTGCTAGAACGCCCTCTTCACATAACACAGGTCCCTTTATGTGACAAGTTTCTATAAACTTACTGGAAATTATATCCTGTCCCCAAAGGATTGATTGAGGGCAATGTTTTAATTAGTTCCTTCCATTTGAAGAACAACACAGAGACCCAGACAACAACAACAAGAGCCACAAGCCTTCCCTGGATATGTAGGACCTCATTACCCTGGAGCATCTAGATCCCTCGCCTAAGTCTCCTTCTCAAGGCAACTAGTCCAAGGGCCTAAGAGCTGATTCATTCAGGAAAGTGATCCCCATACAAGCATGAGGGCCAGAGTTCAATTTCTTGATTTCATGTAAAAAGCCAAGCACCAGAGTGCAAATGTGTAGTCATAGCACTGGGGAGGTGCTGAAAGGATCCCTGAAGTTCATCGGAGAGTAGCCTAAGTTTGATAGGCAGCCTCCAGGTTTTGTCTCAAAAAATAAGATGTTACAATGACAAGATGGTTCAGTGGACAGAGCCTTATGCCCAGCCTTGAAGATCAGAATTTAATCCCTAGATACTACAAGTCAACCAGAGGCAGCTGACTACTGAAGTTTCTGACTCTGTATATGTCTGTGCAAACACACACACACACACACACACACACACACACACACACACACACAAATAAATAATAGATAGGTAGGTAGATATAGACAGATAGATAGATAGATAGATAGATAGATAGATAGATAGATAGATAGATAGATAGATAGATAGATAAATTTTAAAAGGTGAAAAGCAATTAAGAAAATCATCTCATGTGAACCGTGGCTTCTGTGTGCTTTTTGCAAACCTGTGCACATACATGCATGTACCTGCACACACAGAGATAAAAACTAAAAAGTGATTATTCAATATCCTATTTCCTTATCATTTGTCTAGTTTGATGAACAATGATAATTCTCTAGAAATCACTCTCTTCTAACAATAACTTAAATTTAAGTAAAGCTCTTTGGACATCCAGAATTATAAATATCAAAAAGATTTCTTGGAAAAGTAATTTTGAAGCAGAAGTGGATGATGCTTCAAACCACCTTGTCCCTGCCCATGCCTACACTAACAACCAATCACCTTTGATTTGGTAAAAAGCTTCTTTAATATGTAGCTCCAACTTCTTCTGATAGCAATAAGAACCTTGTCAGCTGTACAAACAGTGAAGCAGCTTGTTTATGGTAACCAGTGTGTGCTTCAACTGTTGTGACAAAATAAATAAACCATGTATATCAACAGTGTTAGTTATTTTACTCACTGTCATGACAAAATACCAGAGCAACTTAAGGGAGAAAGAGTTTATTTTGATGCCATCATTCACGGCAATAGGAACAGAGAGGCCTGCTGGTTATATGGCATACATAGTCAGGAAGCAGAGAATGAACAGGAAGTTGATCAGGACTATAAAGTCTCCATGCCCACCCCTAGTCAGTAGTCCACTTTCTCCCATGAGGCTCTGTCTCCTAAAGGTTCCACAACTTTCCCAATCATAAACAACACCACCAGCTGGGAGCCAAGTGTTCAAACACATAAGCTTATGGTGGGATGTTTTGCATTCAAATCACAACATCAATCAAGGGCCAAAGAGATATATGATTTTTTCCCCATTGGCTTAGATGATTCAGACAACTAGTTAGTCATAAAGGCCAAAGGCACATAGATATAAAATTACTGAGTGCAAACGGTCCACGCCAAATCCTTCCATTGCTGTTGAGGTTTTGCAGCTCCATCTGTGTGGAGGATAAGGGTTGATAAAGTGACTATTGACAAGCATGTCTCATGTTTATGTTTCCATCTCTACACTGCAGGTGTAACACCAATATGTATTCAGCCCTGCCATATGCTGCACACTTGGGAAGACTGAAACATTCTCTTAGCAAAATCAGTCTTTTCACACTCCACTAGAAAAAGAGAATACCTTTACCCTTATGAGAAACAAATAGAAAAATTTCCTCCCTACACAGTAGAAAGCTACTATATCAAAGTTGACAGCAGGGCTAGGCCTTCTCTTATTAGATCTGGGGTAAGATGTGAGATTTCTGTAAGGACTAGGCCAAGAGATAGGAGGGAGCTCACTTATGTGGCTAAGGTAAGACACCAGGGGAAATGGCGTAAAGAAAACCAAGCTAGAAGGCTAGCTAAGCTTGTTAACCAGTTCACATGGCAATGACTCCAGGTGTGGATGGCAATGACTCCAGAAAGTTCTTGCTAACTGTGTGCACAAGCTTAACCATATGCTGCTCTTATTGCCACTTGGCAAATGAAGTATATTGCATATGAATGTGCGTATGTATAAGATTTTAAATGTCTGTCATCTATCTCTATCTAGTACTTACCCTGTATCAATTATTGTGTATCTTCCTGCCATCACACTGCAAGCTGCATGAAACAAGTTTTCTTAGAGTCACAATGAATACCTACTGAATAGACAACACAATGACACTCGGCATTTGTCCTCTGAGATTTAGAGCTACTACTTTCTCACAGAGCACCTTACAGGATTTGTGCTCCCCAGAAATGTGAACATATTGTCATGATGTGGGGAATCATTTGCAGAATTTTAAATCTTTTGTTAGCATTTTGGAGATAAAGTCTTATTATGCAGCCTAGTTTGGCCTCAGACTCCCAATCCTTCTGCCTCAGTCTCCAGAGTAGAATACGCCATAGGTGTGTGGTACCTGAAAGTCTTGCTCATGACTTTCAATGGGAAATCAAAGGATAGGAATTCTAAGACACACTATTTTTTTCATTATTTAAGAATTTTTTTATTCATTTTACATACCAACCATAGATCCCCCTCTTATCCTTCTTCCTGCCCCCCCAGCCTCTCCCTATCCCCCATCCCCTCCTCTGAAAGGGTAAGGTCTCCCATGGGGAGTTAGCAAAGCCTGGTACATTCAGTTGAGGCAGGATCAAGCCCCTCCCAGTTGCATCAAGGCTGAGCAAGGCATCACAGCATGGGTAATGGGCTCCAAAAAGCCAGTTCATGCACTAGGGACAGATCCTGGTTCCACTGCCAGTAGCCCTTAAAAAAACCCAGCTACACAACTGTCTTGCATGCAGGCTCCACAGCTGTCAGTCTAAAGTTCCTGAGTTCCCATGAGCTTGGTTCAGTTGTCTTTGTAGATTTCCCCATCATGATTTTAACTCCCCCTTATTCATGTCATCTTTCTTCCCTCTTTTCAACTTGACTCCCGGAGCTCACCCTGGTGCTTGGCTATGGGTCTCTGCATCTGCTTTCATCAGTTACTAGATGACGGCTCTATGATGACTGTTAGGGTATACACCAATCTGATTACTGGGGTAGGCCAGCTCAGGCACCCTCTCCATTATTGCTAGTAGCTAACACACTCTTAAGTAAGGGCCACTGGAATGTCCTTGCAGCTTAGTTTCTTCCACTTTCACAGCTGACCACAAGGTTCTTCATTCTCAGACTAGAGTGCTGTAGAGGAGCAAATAAATGGGTAGCACTGAGGAGTCCACAGCCCCATGCTAACAGTGTACTGGGAGGGTGAGGAAAGAATCACAAGATGTTGATGGATAGTACTTGCTGTTTCCTTCTTGATGGTGCTTCTGATGGTGATGATCAGTTTGCAGATTTCTCCAGTGAGACATGACTACAGAGTGCTTTCATAGTCCTTTACTTTTAATTACCAGGGGCAGGTTATAACTGCTGCTGGTTTCCTGACTGTGAGATGATGACCAGAAAGTTGCTTTCACTGTATTTTATATTATCTCCTCTTGGAGATTTTTAGGCTCAGACCCAGGTATCAGTGTCTGTACCAGTAGATAAATCCCAGCTTGCTTGTCAGGTGAGCAGTTTCCTTCCAAGATCACCCAACTTCCATGAGTGAGAACTGGGGGAGACAGCAGACTCTCACTGGAAAAGAAACATGAAAGCTAAAAGCAGGGGTCTTTCTCCTTCAGTGTCCTGAGATTTGGATCCCAGCAGAGGCCAGGTAAGTTTGGTGTCAGCCTTTGGTAGAACTATGCAACAGACTGAGCTGAGCAAAGTCTCCTCTCTCTGTTCTCACTTTCATTTCGGTGTTTATTTGAGTTTACTGGACAGGTGGATCTGGAAAATCATAAGTTGTTCAAGCAGTGATTTCCCCCATAATCAAAAGCAAACAAACAAACAAACAAACAATATTTGCAATTTTGAAAGGGATTCTTGGAATACAATGGAGTAAAAAAAGAAAAAGAATGAGAGGCAGAAAACATTTCCATGCCAAAGGAAGTCATTTCTGACACCAGCTTTGCTGATCAATTGAGGTCAACCCCCTGGCTGTTTGCTGCAGTCTTTGAGGTCTGGCCCCGAGTGAATGAAAACAAAATTCAGTACCTAGCAGCATGCTTTTGACAGTAGAAAAGATCACATATGGTGCTGGGGAGAAAGCTCAGCCAGGAATGCTTGCTGTGCAAGTTTGAGGATGTGCATTCCATCCTCAGGACACTATAAAAATTTGGACCCAGGGTCACCTACGTTCCAGTGCTAGGGATAGAGACCAGGGGGATCTCTGGGGCTTGCAAGCTAGCTAGCCTAGTTGAGGTTGTGAGGTACAGGTTCAGAGAAAAACAACTGATATCTATTTCTGGCCTCCTCACGTGTGACAGGACAAGGCAGTGCAGAGGTTCCTCCATCTTGGATTCTTGCTGAGGCCATTTCAAGTTTAAGGAGAATTTGATCTCCTTGATGGAGAATCCGGTGGAAAATTACAGAACTCTATTCTAGAAACCTGAGATCAAAATGACCCAGCTAAATTTTTCTGGCTTCTGTTAAACTGCTAGCTTGTGAAACCTGAGAACACCCCTACTCCATCCCCATGTAACTGCACAGAGAGATACCTGTATTTTTTTTTTTTGCCTTTAAAAGACTTTTGCTCTAAGTTCTTGAGGCTACACTTAGGTCCCCAATATCTGAGTTTAGTCCCATCCAGCTGGGATTAAGACTTGCATTTGGCTATAAATGGTGTCTGAGTGCTCATCTCTGGTGGGCTTCCTATAATGCATTCATGCACATGCTTGTGCAAGTGTATTCACAAACATGTGTTCAAAACATACACACTCACAAACACATACACACACATACTCACACACATACTGAGAGAGAGAGAGAGAGGAGAGAAGGCAGAGGATGGCAATGGCAGAGGAAGAAAATAGAGGGTCTTTCTAAATGCTGAAAGAAATGCAATCTTTTGGTCTGTATGGGGAGCTGATATTAAAGAACTATTTCTGTTGAATACATTTTAAGACATACATGTGAAGATATATTGCTGTTTACCAGTATGTCTATAAAAGATTCTATTTTACATTTCACTTACCTTTCTTTTGCTAGGAACCTCCTATGAAATGTCACAGGATTATTAATGGTATAATGAAGTAGGAAGCCACTAGACTTTGAAGTAGAAGTGACATTGAAAATTATCTATGACTATTTTCTCATGTACAACTTCAGGGTTTCCCATGTTGACTCTCAGAATCTCAGAATGCAATCTGTATCCTCTATTGAGTAGGGTTACAGATTCCTGGTGGAATGAGCTATGCAATCCTGGTAGGAGTTGTGCAACTGCAGTCTAGCACTGGAGGGACCACAGCACAAGCTACAGTTCCTGAGGAGTCTGGGATAGAGATTGAGTCTGAGGCTAGTTTGCTAGAAAGCCCCTACCTCAGGAAGAGGAAGAGGAGGAAGGGAAGGATGAGGAGAAAGATGGAAAAAATGAACACATCAGATACTATTACATTTAGTTCCCAGAATCGAAATATAAAGCAGGGAAAGGTGGGCATGGATGATTGTGTGTCAGTAAGAGTTTGTACATTGAAACCCTAGCACCCAGTCCTGGTATTAGATGAGCTTTGGGAAATAGATTAGTTTTTGAAAGTTCACCCCTTGTGCTGGGATTAATTTTGTAACTGTGGTGGTTTGAAAGAAAATGGCTGCCAAAGGGAGGGGCACTACTAGGAGGAGTGGCCATCTTAGAGTGAGTGTGGTCTCGTTGAAGGAAGTGTGCAGCTGTGGAGGTGAGATATTACATAAGCTCAAGATACTGCCCAGAGTCTTAGACCACTTCTTGTTGCCTGCAAGATATAGAACTCTCAGCTACTTTTCCAGCACCATGTCTGCCTGCAGGCCACCATGTCCCACCATGATGATAATGGACTGAACCTCTGAAAATGAAAGCCACCCCAATTAAATGATTTTTTTCTTTATAGAGTTGCTGTGGTCATGGCGTCTCTTCACAGCAATAGAAACCGTTAAGTAAGACAGTAACTGTTTGTTGAAACAATGGACCCCAAGACATTAGAATTTCCTCGGGCATTCATTGTTAGGGGAGGGAAATACCTGTGCCAGCTGAAGGAGGAACTTGTCTCCCAGCAGGAGACTCACACGGTGCTGGCACCTTGTCAGACTTCCTTGCTGAAAGACTTGAGTGGAACTAGCAGTGGGCAGGGCCAAACCCTGACCACGACTTCATCTTACTTCTTGCTTTCTATTCAAGTCTAAATAGAAGAGCCCCTGGTTTGAGAAGTAGAAATGTTTTTGACCCCTATCTGTGGCCACACTGAATACTCTACTTTCTCCACTTTTAACCTCTGCTAGTGTGCTATGTCTGCCTAGGCCCAGGCTCTGAAGCCCACAAATCTGTTACTGGTGTCTTTCAAAATGAAAATGAGAGCTATCTTCCTCTCCCCTTTCCTCTGCTATCTTCCTTCCCTTCCTTTTTTCTTCTCTCTTCCTCTATCCACCATAAGGACACAGGAGAGGAGAGGTATCTGCAGATCGGGTAATAGAGTCTCAGCAGATGCTGGATTTATCAATTGGTCTTGTTTTTCCTGATTCTAAACACATGAGAAATAAATTTCTGGGTTTTTTTTTTTGTCTACCCAGTCAACAGTAATTAAGATAATATGTTTAAAATGACCAATCTACACTAAAGTCTAAACACAAAGGGTCTCACTATAGAAACCTGAATGGCAAAGAATGCCCTTGGCTTATTTTATTAAGGAAGTATTACACATTTTTTTTCTACATCTGGAGGTTGAGGATATAGCTCAGATGGTACACTGCATGAAACCCTGAGTTTAATCCCTAGCACTAAAAACAGGCATGGTTGAACACATCTATAACATTGGCACTCAGGAGATAGATAAAGGAGGATGAGAAAAATCAAAGTCATCCTTGTTATGTAATGAATTTGAAGTCAACCTGGCCTATATGAGAAACTGTTCCCATACCTCAAAATACTTAAGGACCTTCAACACTGCAACTTCAAAATGTCCTAAGACAACAGTTTCATAATCAAAAGACTCCCCAATGCCGTGTTAACTCCTGTTCATCAGCAGAAGCAGAATTCTTTACCCTTGTATTTGACTAACACTAGTCTAGAGTCCACATAACCTAAAGCAAAATGCCCAGGACTGTGATTTCACTTTCACATATATGCCATATGGCCCTACTGCGGCTGTTGTTGGCAGATTATCTGAAGTACTGAAACCACCCATACAAAAATAGTGAATTTACCCAGCTAAGAAAGTATAAGATCTTTTTTCGTTCCTCTGGCTTTTTAGAGCTTCTACAGGCAGCTATTTATTTAGAATAGCTTAAAACTGAAAATAAGAATCTGACATTGGATTTAAAATAGCAAGCTATTTTTAAATTAACAATTTTGGGGCAAAAAAGCAAGAAATTTATTGCTTACTATATCCTGAATTTCATTTGTTGCTTAAAACAAAGTTATAGAATATTAAAATTTTGAAAAGAATAAAAACAACAGCAAAAACAAGGCCTAAGAGATGCCCTGGAACCCAGAATTGATCAGACTTTTCCAATTGCCTGCAACAATGCTTCCTGTGCTGGCATTAATCATGCTCTGGGCTGCTGCTCTCTACAAACACCAGGGGGATCAGGAGGCTGCAGATCCAAGGCAGAGGATTAACACTGGATAAATGTGTTCACACCATACTGCAGTGAGAGTGAGAAACACTCGGGTCTGTCCAAACTTCACATCTTTCTCAAGCTTAAATAGTGATTTTTCACACTGTTCTTAGTGATAATTCAACACATGGCCTCATTTCTCAGTTAAGAAATTTTGCCAACAGCTAAGAGGTATTCAGAGTGCCTGAGTCCCTGAGGGTGGCAGGAGGCAACCTGCTTCTCCTCTTCCTCTTTCTTTGTGGAGTTGTGTGCACCTGCGTACACCTGCGTGCACCTGTGTGCATGTGTGTGTGTGTGTGTGTGTGTGCGCGCGCGCGCAAGGTGCCTGTAGAGGCCAGAAGACAGTGCTAGATATTTTCTTCAATCACTTTGTCACTTCCTTTGTTGTGATAGGGTCTCTCAATGATCTGGAGCTCACTGAGGCTGCTAGGTTGGCTAGCCCTTGAGTCACAGAATCTCTCCAACTCATAAATACAGGAATTCTAGGTGTTCTCTTTCTTATCCCTTGCTACAATAAAATACTAATCAAATCAATGTGTGAAATTATGGGTTTATTTCAGTTTACAGTTTACAATCCATCATTAAGGAAGTTTAAACAGGAACTGAAACAGAGGCTATGGATGTATGCTACTCACTGGCTTGCTCCTCATGGCTTGCTCAGCCATGATTTTAACAACCCTCCTCTTTTTGTGAGGATCATGCGAAGAGCAACCTTAAAAGGAAGGTTTAGTCCACCACAATTTAGGTGAGGAAAAAGGACCTCCTTACCACCTACCTACCCCATAAACATTCATAATAATGTCTTTAAAATCTGTAACACAGGACCCACTAAATTGCTGCCTATGTTGACGCAGCCCACTCCAATCTCTCTTTCAAGTGTTTGCTTTGCTTAACTTTGTTAAATAGATTTCTGCTTAAACTGTCTTTATTACTTGAGAGAATTAAAAGTTAGTGTGCCCTGTAACACTAGGAACATACACACATGAACACACACATACATATATGTACATACATTGACATACATGTGTATACACACACACATTCATAAACACACACATATAGACAGACACCCACACATACACATACGCACAGACATAAACACACACAAACACAAGTATGTGTATATAAATGTCTGTTTATTTATGCAAACTGTTTAATGTAAATTGCAATAATTAATGCTAATATTAATCCAAATAACACATTAGACACAATGACCACAGAATGCTTACATACTGCTTAGAACAGTTCATTTCATACAGTATGAGAGTCTAGCATAATGCATGATCTTTATAAATGTTTGCTACTAC
Source organism: Peromyscus maniculatus bairdii (assembly GCF_049852395.1). Taxonomy (NCBI): domain Eukaryota; kingdom Metazoa; phylum Chordata; class Mammalia; order Rodentia; family Cricetidae; genus Peromyscus; species Peromyscus maniculatus. The sequence goes on from NC_134862.1 coordinate 10,710,966, forward strand.
TTTAATTGCTACTTCCACATATTTAGTTAACTGCAATTATTCTTCACATACACGTCAAATACTAACTCCTTTATTAAGCTGTTCTCAATTATCCAGGTAAATGAGGGAAACAGCTATTTATTGAATCTAAAGAACACTCCAGGGAGAAGTCACATCAATCTCTGTGACAATCTTTGTCATTTCTGGGTGTTTTAAAAATGAGGAACCTAAAGTCTAGATATTGTGCAGAGTGTCCACAGTGCAGGTGGAATGTGAGCCCAGATATGTCCTCCTATGTAAATCTCCATCATCCCTGCTCAGATCTGTCCTGCTATGTAAGTCTGCATGATTCCTGCTCAGATCTATCCTCCTGTGTAAGACTCCATCATCTCTGCTCAACATTCTTGATTCCTAGGAGGCTTCTCCTTCCTCTGCTCTGACACAGTATACACTTTCTGATTCTACCATTATTCTGATTTTTTTCTATTTTGTGTTGTATTTATATGTATGCCAGTGGTGTCACTATTATGAAAGAATTTGTTTTAGAGCAGGAATTCACATCAAATCAAACACGCCCCCCCCACTCACACTATTCCCAGCTATCAGCTTCATATTTATGCTTAGTGCGGACCTCAGTCCACCCCAACACTTCCCGCTTCCTTAGTTCATTCCTGTGTGTTATCTAAGGATATTTGTTCTTTAGTTAAACTAGTACCTGTTTCTGGAGGGAAATAAATTCTCAGAAGACTCCTTCTCCCCAGTATTTAATATGGGGTAAAATACAGAGCACTGAATTAAATATCTTGCTAAGTTCAGAATGCGTAGTAAGCAAAATATGTAACACGAAACCATGACACACTGATGGAAAACTGGACGTGGACACACACACTGAATGCACTAATCTAAGAAGAGGCACACCATCAAGAGTAAGCCCAAAGGTCAACCAGATGACTGTCCTCTCCTCTCTAAGGCAATGCACCTAGTCCAGGTAGTTTGCTTCACTGTGCCTTGTTTTCCTTCTCTGTTAAATAGGAGAGAAAGACTTGGAGATGCCAGAGGAAGGTTATAAAGATGGTAGGAAAAACTCATGTGATGCTGGTCCCCTGCATCCAGCCAATGCTCTTCATGTTCAGGTTCCATCTTCTCCCTTCTGTGGAGTCAGGATAGGTTCAAGATCGGGTCACTGTATGCATAGGGATCTATGCCACTGTGCCCGGAGCTGGGCCTGTAATTCTAGAGCTGCAATGCATCACTTCTGTCTCTCCAGTTTTTGTACTCTTTATTCTCCTTTAATCAAATGATTAGAGAAAGTACAAAATGGCACTAACAATTAGGGATTTATACATGTATAAAACATGGCTTGTATCCAATTTGTAGTATAACCAAGCTATCCAATGCCAATATACCCTGAGCATCTGAAAATCTAATACTACTCAGGGCTTGAAGGCAAGGATGCTTTTCATTCTTACACAGGAAGAAGTCACACATTTGTTTGGTGAGAGATAAAACACAATACTTTGGGAAGCCTAAGCACAGACAAAGCTTCATCCAACAAAGCAAAGCCTGAGACAAAGGTATGGATACCCTCAGGGATGTGTTCAGAGTCCTCAGCTGGGGTGGCGAACTTCATGCTGTCCCCACTGCCCTGGCCTGCAAAATAAACAAGAAGTCTGCACTCCAGACTACAGTTCTCAGGTCTCCTCCAAGGTACGGCAAAAGCATAGTCACATAAAACAGCAAGTGTCATGCAGTCGGTGAGGTAGAGGCACACCCAGCAGCAGCTGATAGACTATGAAAAAATTCAAATGGAATAATCAGGATTGAGAAGATGGTTCAGTGGGAAGACCTGGGTTCAAATCCCTGGAACCCATCCAGAACTGAGGTATGCTGGTATACACATGTGAGGTGGGAGGTGGAAACAGAGAATCTCTGGAAGCTCATAGCCCAGCTAGCCTGCTGTACTGACATCTACATGTACATCATGCCCTGTAGGCACCTAGCCTCATATAACCACATAAAAAGTGTAATAACCGCTATTTTTCCCCATTATTCCCAGGCATCTTTCTTGTCTCCATGTCCTAAAGTGATAACTTGCCTGACTGAGAAGGCTTATGAAACTTCCTTTCCTTTTGGATCCAGCCGTCATAGAGAATGAAAACTTGGCCGATCATCTTTTGGAAATGAGAGAGAAGCACAGTGTCTGGAGATGCCACTGACTAATTACAGAGTCCACACTTTCATTATTCTACAATAGTGGTAAATCTGTGCAATCTACGATCACTTAACACGTCTTTCCATTCTTACACTTATTACAGACCAGAAAAGTAACAAAAGGTAAAGCAATGTGTGGAGTTTACACAGCAAATGTGAAAAGCTGCACAGTTTTCCAAGTGTCTTGGAGTACATCCCCAGCTGAATGAATTGTTGACACAACACAGGATCAATCCCAGAGTTTTGACAGGCATTATGTCCAGGTTGCTTCCTGGTGATTTCCCAGTTACCCTGAAACCCACATTACCAAAGCAAACTGGCTGAAGTTTTTTGTTGTATTTTCCCTTCCTTTTTTTTTCTTTCATCCCACACCCTTTTTGGCAGAGAATGACAAAATGCAAATCACCAGTCAGATTTATTGAAATACCACATTTAGGAAACATAGTCAAACAAATTATTCAGAGTAGGAGCTAGGGACTCTGAGAGAGATGGCGGGGTTGTGTGAATAAATTTCAATAGGGCTTTGCTTCTCGGTGATGTAATCTCAGTCTTAATTTCCAATGAGCCTGTCAAAATGCATTAGAACTCTGAATCCATTAAAGCGACTTTGGGTTTTGAAAGCTCGCTGGCTGAGTATTTAGAAGTTTCATTTGGTCAGACTATTTGTAGAGATTTGTAAAGAAAACTGGTTTCGAGGATTAACCATCTTTTAACTATTTTCCTTTCAAAGGCAATCGAGATCATTTCTTGCCTTCACCAGGGCTAATTGTTGAGCATATACCATTTCAGTTGTTTGGATTATGCGACCTTTCCTTGTCAGCTTTTACTGCCTTTTTTCTTGTGAACATTTCTTCGCAGTAAGCAATCCTGGTGTATAGTAAATGCTAATTGGACCTTTAAAAGGTTCCCATGATAAATATCTTTATGCCTCAATTTAAATTTTCTGGGCAGAGAGCAGAGATGGGGGAAGTCACTTTGCCCTGTCCTTTATCTGTATTCATGGTCCTTTCCATTCTTCCTTAGTCTCTGCAATATTTGATTACTCCTGTCTCTTGCATGTGTCCCCAGTACCTCATTTCACCTTCTCACTTTCTGATAAGAACTGGAAGGCTCTGAGCTAACTAGACAGCCTCTGGCATCGCCTGTGTGTTCTCTGAAGGAAGGTCCTCTCCTCTCTTTTTACTGTCTTGTTACTCCAGGTATGGACTGGAGTAAGGAGCGTCCTCTAGTTTCATTTCTGTTGCTGGGACAAAATACCTCAACAAAGCAAAGCTTAGTGGAGAAAAGACTTCTTTTCACTCACAATTCCAGGTTACAGCCCATCACTGCAGGGAAGGTACCAGGAACCTGAAGCATCTAGTCACACCTCATATACAGTGAAAAGCGTAGAGAAATGAACACCAGCATACCCGCTGGCCTGTGCTCATCTCATTCTCTCCATTCTGATACAGCTCAAGATCCTCTCTCTAGGGAATGGTGTCACTTCAGTGAGCTGGCTCTTCCTATATCAATTATGTGATTTAAGACAATCCCCAAGGACCTACTGAGGGCAATCCATTGTAGCTGGTCCCTCATTGAGGCTCTTTTCTTAGGTAAGTGTAGGTTTTGTGAGGTTGACAATTAAAGATAAACATCACAGAGTGTAACCCACTGAACTTACTCCAGTGACTTTATTCTTTCTATACCTGATCAGATTGTACCTCCTTTCTTGCTTTCTGTCTTTTCTATTTGAATCAGCCTATCTGAATAAGGCAACATCTTGTTATCTATCCTGTCTCAAGTATTTTACTCTTTCATTCCTTTTGGTAAGTTTTGGTACCTTTTATGCAGAAGCTTATTTGTCTGTTATACTTGGGACACCTTTTCAAATATGCTAAGCCACAATTCCAGTGTGACAGTGGTTGATTTCCAAAATTCAAATTTTCTACTGATGTTTAGAGAATTTCATTAGAACCAAGTACTCTGAAATGTTGTCTGCCATAGAGACCTTCTAGTAGCTCTTTCCAGCATACCATCATGCAGGTATTCAGTTTTAGTCTTTTGATTTTATAGATGGTTTTGCCTTTTCTAGTATTCTAATAATTTTATTGCTGGACCTCATTTTGTGTTCTTATATCATGTCATTTATGTATCTCATAAAATAAACTACTAAAACATTAATTATTCTGGCACTAAAAGGAATAGGCAAATACTTCCTTTTTGTGCTTAACCATACAAGAAATCACTAACTTATTACAAAGTTGAACATGTGTTCTCGCTGGTACAGTTGAGGGTATGAATCCTTGCATCTTGCCAGTCTGCCTCAGTTACTAGGAGAACCGATACTTCCCATATGTCTTATTCTTCTCTTGTAAGGGCCTCTTATCATACTCCGCTGCCACATACTGCAGTATTCTCTTTCTACAACTTCCCTTAATGTGGCTAGGGCTAGCAGATCATGGGCCAGTGACATGAACAAGAACTGGTAGACTATTGTGTTGTTGTTTTATGGATACTTCTGTGGTGGATGGTTACCCTTCCTGCCTTGTGAGAATAATGCAACCCCATGAGTAGAGTTAGCATATCAAATTACTGGAGTTGTTAAAGTCATCTACCTGCCTTCTGTATGCCAAGTAAAGGAACAGATTAATAGTGAAAAAAAAAGGAGAGTTATTCAATTGGCCACATTGGGAAGGAAGTAGGAAGGTTCCACTGACTATTCCACCCTCAAGTCTGTCTTCAGCATGCTGATGTGCAGTTCAAGTATGAATACAGAGGAGGAGATGTGCACATCTAAGCAGTCCCCATCAGGGTGTGATCTTGGCCATCATTACTTTATCACTATCTGAGGTAGAACAATAGGTGGCCAGAAGTGTGTGAAAGCTTTTTTTTTTTTTTTCAAAAGACAGGTCCCCTCTGGCTGGTTCCAGGCTTCAACCTTTTCTTTCACCTAAGCATGCAACTCTAGGAAAAGTCTGATTTCTTAAAATTCACACTTTTGGAGATTCTGATGGGAATGGAGAGGCAAAAGTGTCTCCTTAGAATATCTCCATTCCTTTCAGGATGTTTACATCCACTCATCATAGTGAGCTCCAAGCTGTTTAGTGCAGAGAAGGGAGGGGGAAGTCATTAAGATAATGCAGGTGAAACTAAAATCACCAAAAACATAAGCAGAAAGCAGAGATGGGCTTTGCATGGTAAAATACCTTGACAAAAAACAAACTCAGTGGAGAAATCTGGGCAACTAAAGTCAGTAAAAGGACTTGTCACCTGAAGGATCCAGCCCGGCTCCCTTTTGATCATATTTTAGGGACACTTGTGCTTAAGATTTTTGAGTTAAAAGAGACTGTAGGGTGACCTTCTCCCTTGGGAACAACCAAAATATTTTTCTTGTTGCTCTTGTTCCCTCCATTTGTTTGTTTGTTTTGGAAAGCACTGACCTGCTGGCCCTCCTTTGTGGTTATTCACATCTGATGGCTTGTGAAAGGCAGCGATGCTTTGTATCATGTCTCAAAGCAACTGAGCCAGAATCTCCATTATGAGGAATTAATCCACCTGCTAAATGTATGTGCATGCCTTTCTTCAGACAAAACTAAGCTGGTCCTACTTTGAAAAGCATGGAAGCGAACATAAAATTTTGAAAACAGAAGCTAATCCTTATGAGATAACAATTAGCCGGATGGAAGACGGTGGGTCAGGACTCAAAGAGTAAAAAGGAAACAATGCCATGTTCCTAAGACAGAAAACGGAGAGGTCTTTGAATGTGGACTTGGAAAGGAGGACAGAGAATTATATTCCATTTCCAGCTCACAGTCTGCTCTTCCAAGTGGGAGTAACGTGGTTTCTTTTAAGTAAGACATTTCATTAGAATTTCCAATTCCTTGTTCATGTTTCTTATCTGCACCTAAATATCACAAGATAGAAAATACTGTTTTCTGTTTCTTTCTTTCTTTGTTTTGTTTTTACCAGCTTTGTATGTTATTGTAATGAAATGGGATCCTAGAAAACAATCTGCTCCAGGGAGTACATGGGACTTCTGGGCCTGGTAGTGTCGCAGTGACAGAAAGGAGCTACTTTGGAATGGATAGAGCCTGTGCCTTCCCTATGCCTGGGGTTCTGTGTAGCTTGGGATAATGGTAAAGGCATAAGAAACATGTTCTATGATCACAGCCTACAGTCCATCTGGGGCAAGTGGGTATCAAGTACTCACAAGTGAACTCATAATTGCAAAGAGCAAAGAAAAGAGTAGTGCACATTCTTAACAAGCCTGCAATCCTGCACCTGGCTTGGAACACCTTCCCAGTGAGTGAACGCTCCTTCAAACCCCAGGATGTTCTTAAACATAGATCACAGTTCAGGCTGGAAATATGGCCCCATTAGTAAAATAGCTGTACAAGCACAAGGATCTGAGTTTGACCCTCAAAGTCCATTTGAAAAGCCGGGCATGGTAAAGTATATTTGTAATCCTAGCAGTGCTTAAGCAGAGATCGGTAGATCCCTGGACACATACTAACTAGTAATCCTAGCCTAATCAATGAATGCCAATCAATCAGAGACCTGCCACCTATGGTCTACACACACACACACACACACACACACACACACACACACACACACACACACACACGCACACACCCTGAGGAGGGGGCATGGCCTTCAGGAGCTGCATTCAGAGGCTCCTGTATGGCTTTGTGCTAGCCTCCTAGTGTCCTCTGCAGAACTTCGTGATACTTGCACAGTCTGGCCTCCACAGATTAGCGGTCCCTCTATGGTAGCTGCTCCCTAACCCTCCATTCTGCCCAGTGACAACCTGATGGAAGTATGGCTCAGGCCAAAACCACACATCTGATCCCAGGCCTTGAGGTATGAGTTTTCAGGGTGTGATCTGTGATCAAAGGCTCCACTGAGAGTGTTGAGAATAAAAGAATAAATTCTTTCCCTGGAACAGATCTCAGCTGGTGAAGTCCCTGTGTATAAAAAGCGCTGGATTCAATCTTTGATGCCACATAAACCAGATAACCAGGTGTGGTGTTATGCACCTGTCATCCCAGCATCAGGAGTTGGAATCAGGAGATCGGTTACATAGGGAGTTTGAGAGCAGTGTGGGCTACATGAGACCTTGTCTGCTAAACAGGAGAGGGATGGGGGAGAGGGGGCAGAGAGAGGGGGGGAGGGAGAGGGGGAGAGGGAGGGGGGAGGGGGAGGGGGAGAGGAAGGGAGAGGGAGGGAGAGAGGGAGAGAGAGAGAGAGAGAGAGAGAGAGAGAGAGAGAGAGAGAGAGAGAGAGGTGGGGAGGAAGGGAGAGGGTGGGGGAGAGAGAGAGAGAGAGAGAGAGAGAGAGAGAGAGAGAGAGAGAGAGAGAGAGAGATCTACTCTTCCATCTCTGACTCACTACTACAAAGTTCAGCAGCTTCTCATGGTCTCTCTGAATCCTTGGAGGAGAGGTCACTAGTCTAACACCACACCTTTCTGTCTCCTGTTTTTCATTCTCAGCCTACTTTTCCATGATTGCCTTCCTTCTAGAAACGGGTACTGCAGGCTCCACCATGAGTCTGGCGTGGCTAAAGGTGTGAGGACTGTGTGGAACTGAAGACTGGATGACAGGGCGAGAGCTCAGAGATTTTAAAAAGTGTTTTGTCAGAAATTGTGAATCCTATTAAATTACCACAAGATCTTAGAGACCAGAGCTGCCTACCTGCAGCCTCACTGTCCCCAGCAGAACTAGCCTGGTGCTCATTCTTCTGAAGCTCAGTTAGAGTGAGAGCTTGGGAAATGAAATGTTTTTGGCTTAGGACCACTCACCATTACCATAGACGGAACAACACTGTACACATTTCTCAATTAGTTTCCATGACTACAGGGCCAAAGTAATTTCTACTCAAAGATGACAATCATGCTTTTTCTCAGAGAAAAAGGAAGCATGGGTCTAGATCCTCATGGGAGACACTTAGGTCATGAGAGTTAGTGCAGTTTGCTGAAAGTGAGCAAACCCTGTTTGGCAGGTTAAGGTGACTGTGGGATCCTGAGCATGAGACTTTACTTCACACTAGCCAGCTTATCTTCCGCTTTCTGCCATGAGTTTAAAAAGTATGAAAGCCTGATCTTGAACTTCTCAGTCTACAGGAACATGGGTCAAAATATACCTTTATTCTAATGATTTATGGCCTCAAATATTCTATTATTGCCATGGAAACTGTATTATGTTAGGCCTAACACAATCATGATGACTGGATTACTTTCCAGAGGTCTCCAAATTCCATCGTATCAGGATGAGGGTTCTAACACCTGACTTTGTAGAGAACACAAACATGTTGTCTACCAGGGAAAAAGGCAACTTTTTAGAAGGCTATTTAGAGAACTTGATCAGAAGAGGGTACTATACTGGGGTGCCATTGCAGTGAGATTGAGATAGCACCTCAAAGTGTAGGGAGATATGGTGAACGAGCATATCAAATCTCTATCAGATATTGCTACTGTTTGGATTAACAATGCCCCCAGAAGCCTGCCCACATTCTTGGTCTGAAACTATTGAAAGGTGGTAGAAGATATAGAGGAAGGACTCTGAACCATTAGAATGTGCCCATAAAGGGAATATAGGGACTCCAGACTTGTTCTGTCTCTCTTTTGTTTTATACAACATCTGCTCCTGACATACATGCTGCTTTCTCATTATCCGGAAGGGATGGAGCCAATAAGCCACAAACAGTAAACCTCTCAAAATGTGAGTCAAAATAAACTCACAGTTTTTATGTTGATTTTGTTAGGTTTATTTTTTATAGCACTGGAAATTTGTTTGCAAAGGTACTACTGAATTAAGATTTGATTCATTTTTATAAGTGTAAAGCACAACAGTAGAACAGATTGGAAAAATCTATTGTAAGGAGGATTCAACTTAAAATAATGAAAGCATGTTCTTGAGGGAAAGGCTGCTTAACAATAGAAGAGATTAGATGCTGCAGCAACACATCACCATGTCAACAGTTTTACACCTTTGTAGAGTTGTCACAAAAGGGGATTTCTGTGGAGGATGAGAGCTAGATTGGATGACTGCCAAGGTTACAGAAGCTGAACCTGGGTTTTTCAATCAAAGTTAGTGCTTCATTTAGAGAAAAATCATGTTATATGTCTCTAGAGGGCATGGACCTCCTCTGCTTCCTGGACAAGGTTTTAGCACAGTGGAGAAGAAGTTTAAGAAGTGTGTTCAGCAGCCCTAGGACATTTTGAACAGATGCCACAGAAATGCTGGGCTTTGGTTGCAGCAGAGCATGTGAGAACGAGGGATGGAACCATCCATCACTCTACAGGAAATATAATCCAGTGTTCAAGGTCAACTGAGCACACATTCACTGGTACACTCACCCCAGGCAGTTCACTTACTCATCGAGTCACTTATTCATCCAATAAATATCAGTGCAGCCTAGGTAAGGGATGCTGCAAAGATGTGTGATGAATGATGACCTCTGTGAGACTCCGTAGCCAAAAGGCAAGCAACAGGAAAGGAAGAATACAACATGACAAATAAAGCGTTGAGACCTTCAGGCTGGCCTGGAGTTGCTCAGACTCTGCCATTTCTTTGATACTTAAATCCACATAAACACAGCTCCATGCAAGCAGAAATGGTGGTTGTGGTTGTTTGTTTAGTGGAAAGTGCCATGTAAGACACAGAAGATGGGATTTTGAAACAAAAATGTATATCCTGGTCCAGGGGAAATATTTGTGTGAGATAAAAAAAAAAAGAATCATGGGGTTGGGGATTTAGCTCAGTGGTATAGCACTTGCCTAGCAAGCGCAAAGCCCTGGGTTCGGTCCTCAGCTCTGAAAAAAAAAAAATAAGAATCACCAGTTGAGGAGTAATTTCCTTATATTATGTATTAATGTTTGTGGCCATTGTAAAACACCTTAACAAAGTGCATTTTGGGGGAGAAATGGTTTATTTTAGCTCACAATTCCAGGTTTATAGTCCATCATTGTGTGGGAGTCACCAAGGCAAGAATGTGATACAGTAAGTCACATCACATCCCCTGAGCAGAAAGAAATGAATGCATATGTGCCTAGTTACATTCAGTCCCTCTCTACACTTCACAGTTTGAGATGCCCTGCCACCCAAGGAGGGTGGGTCCTCCTACCTTAATTACTCAATCAACACAACTCCCACAGACATGCTCACAGGCCAGCTTCATCTAAAGGATCATGTACTCACTTCTCAGATGATTCTAGCATCTGGCAAGCTGAAAATTAAAACTAACCTGCACACATGGCTACACTGCACTAATGCAGTAAGTGAGCTGAATGGGAGACTCAGTTTGTCCATCAGCGCCACTAATGATAAGCATGTCATGCCCACAGTACTGAAGTGGGTTAAGAGAAATGTCACCTATAAAGTGCTGAGTGCCATGTTTAGCACAGCAACTGATGGCTGAGTATTCACTGCTTATTCAGTGTTGGCTGCAAAGGCATCTATTGCTTTCCTGTTAGTTCCCCTGTTGTTAGAGCAAGCACATGCACTATCTTCATCCATCTGTAGGTCTTACTTTCCTGGGTTTCTGGCTATTATTCCCTTGTGTACTAGATTTGCAATTAAGTTCACTGAATGACTGAGTCAATGAATAAGTGAAGTGCCTAGGGTAGGTAAACCAAGGGTTGTGTGCTCAGTTGACTTTGAACACTGGGATGCTATTTCCTATGGAGTGGTGGGTGATACTGTTCTTCTCTCTCACCTGCTCTACTGCAGCCGAACCCCTGTGTTTCTGTGACATCTACCTGAAGACCTAGGGCTATTGGAGAAGTACTGCTTAAATGTCTTTCCCTGGTGTGAAGTCTTTTGTAGCACAGCGGAGATCTGCACCCTTATGAACCTTGCAGCTCCAGGTTTCCCTCAGTGACACGCTAACTTCCTTTCAAATTCAGAAACTGAAATGTCAAAACTTGGTTGTATTTGATGACAAAACACAAGGTGTGGTAAAGAACCCCCTCCTGGATGCCTGGGTACCTGCCATTCGAAAAGTGACCTCTAATCATGGCCAGGTGCCAATTGCTTGTTGGGAAAACTTTAGCCAGTCAAACATTTGTCTCATCCTTGAGTCCATATGGCATCCCTGTCTTCTTCTGGGTCCTTCGACCTGTCTGCTACTCACCTGTCAGAAGCTGAGCTGCAGATGGGAAGATGGTGAGCTGGGGATACGAAGGGACTGGTGGTGCACCTGGCACTGAGGATATCCCTGCCTCCCGTGACTAAAGAAGTTAATTAGCAGAGGAAGGACATAACTGAAGAACGAGAAACAGTTTATTTTGCATAAACCTACAGTTATGTTTCGCATGATCAGAAGGATGTTGTAAAGGACATATGTGTTAGTTTTAGATGTCTTTGGATTTGAATCCCAACACTGCAATCAAATAGAGTTTGCATTCAGGAAATGTGCTTATCTTTTGCATATCTCAGTTTCCTTGTGTTTAAAGATAATCTGTATGATGGTTATGTGTGTGATGGCCAGTTGTCATTGCTGATTTCATGGGATTTAGAATCACCGTGGAAACAAACCTTTGGATGTGTCCATGACAGTTTCCAGGAAGATGTAATGAGGAAGAAAGATTCACCCTAACTGTGGGAAGCTCCATTACCATGGGCTGGGACCAATGGTTTAATAAAAAGGAGGGGGGCTAAACACCAGTATCCATCTTTTTCTGCTTCCCACCTATAGACAAAATGTGCCCAGCTGCCTCAAGCTCCTGTGGCCATACCCTCCCCACCATGATGAACTTCATTCTCAAACTATGAGCCAAAATAAAATAAACCTTCTTTCTTTAAGGTGTTTTGTTTTTTTTTTTGTTTGTCAGATTTTTTATTACAACAGTAAGAAGAATAACTAACACTGTCTCTTTTAAAGAGACAGAGAGAGAGGCTCAACTATTTATCAATAACTTCTCTTTTAGTCATCAAAATTTAGCTAATTTCTCTTTATCTATTCTATGTTGCCCATGAAAGTAAATGTTGCCAAAACAATACAGATAAACGTCCAGATGTTTCACTTTGCAATACATTGAGTTAAGAACACATAGTGCTCTTACAGAAGACCCAAGTTCAGTTCCCAGCATTCACATCAGGGCAATATATAACTGCCTGTAACTATAGCGACTGGGAACACAATGACATCTCCTGACCTCTACAGGCACATACACATAATCAAAAAGAAAAAGTAAACCTTAACAGGGTATAGTGACCCTTGCTTTGATCTCAGGATTGGGGAGGCAGAGGCAGGTGGATTTCCACGAGTTTGATGCTAGCTTGGTCTACACAGTGAGTTCTAGACCAACTGAGCTAAGATTTGTTTTATTATAACCCATGAGTTATAATCCCCTGAGAGCCAATGAGAGTGGGGACTACGATGAGATATTTTGCATTAAACCACTTTAGCATTCAACAGGAGCCTGCAATTCATTCAAATAAGTAAACAAAGGTACTAGGTTTAAAATATTTTCTAAATGTAATGGTCTACTTGTAATTCAGTTTGTGTTCTTATGGTTCTTTAATTATTATTTCATTTTATTTGCTTATGTGTATGTGTGTGTGCAGATACATGTGTGCATGTACATGCATGTGGTACTCCCTATCACTCATCTGGTTCATTGAGTAGGCTAGGCTAGCTGGCCCACCATCGCCAGGGACCTAACTGTTTCTGCCTCCCTAGAATCAAGTTGACAAGAGCCTGTCATCACACACAGCATTTTGGTTTGTTTAGACTTACTTTCTTTTTAGTTACTTATATGTGCATGCCTTTTAGTGTGAGTATGTGTGTACACATGTGCCCATGGAAGTCAAAGGTATTGGATGCCATTGGAACTGGAGTTGTGGGTGGTGGTGAGCTGCCAACGTAGGTGCTGGCAACTGAATTCTGGTCCTTAGCAAGATCAGTATGTGTTGTTAACCACAGAACCATTTTTCTAGCCTATATCTAATCACAGCCCGCATTTTGATCAAGCATATTTTATGGGGTGTTGGGGAACAAATTCAGGTCTTTGTGTGTGTAATACAGACATTTTCCAAGCTGAACCATCTCCACATCTCTCATACATCTTCTGTCGTTGTTATCATATCACATTGTTCTCTCTGGACTGCAGTGCCTCGGTCCAGGGGCCTGTCCCTGGGGGTATATGTGTGTAGTGGAGAAGAGAATGAATCAGGACTATGGATGTCAGAGAAGCCTCCACAGTGCAGAAGGGTGGCAGTGGGTCTCCACAGCTGCCTTTGTGTTCAGCTTTAGGAAGAGCATTAAACTAAATGGCCTGGATAGACCTCTAGACTTTCAAGACCTGGATTTTTCTGTCTCCAAATCTAATGTTGATGTTAACTTCAGAGTGGAGATATGTGAGGAAGTCGGGCCATATGAATGCCTATCCTATGTTCCACTAAGGAACTGCTACCATTGCTCCAGTGGTAAGGTTCGCCAAGTGTTTACCACTCCCCTGCGGAATGGTGGCCTGAGAATGCATAGAGAGACATTGTGATCCTCGGCAGGGACCTGTGGGGCTGGAGCTAAGAAGTAAGGCGCATGTGCAGAAAGCATCAAAGCCAAGGGAGCAACTTGGCAGCAGCATATTGGAAAACTTGACATTTCAAAATACACGCTAATTTTACTTCAAGAAAATGCCAGAATCTGAGAAATGTTAAGAATGCTTTTGGGTGGTGGTGGCAGTTTTTCCCCAGTTAAATATTCTGTTTCACTTTAAAGGAAATACAGATTTAATCTTTTAATCTTCAGACTTTGGGTACAGATATTAATCAAGAAGGAACCTAAAGACTCAACTGAGCAATAAACAAAGTCACTGGTATTTGTGGGCAATAATAAGGCCAATGGAATGTATTGAAGGTGTAGTTTCTAGCGCTTGTTTTCTCTCTCTCTCTCTCTCTCTCTCTCTCTCTCTCTCTCTCTCTCTCTCTCTCTCTCTCTCTCCCTGCCTCTGTTCCTCTGTCTTTCTGTCCCTTTGTCTCTCTCACATCTCTACAGAACATCTTCTCTAGTATATGCCCCGATATTTACAGATTAGATTGTATAGTGATATTTCATTTGTGCTGAAATGTGATTTTATTTGTATGTTAATAAATAAACTTTGCCTGGAGATCAGATGTCATAGCGAGCCAGGAACAGCAGTCAGGCCATGATGGCCCACACCCTTAATCCAATCACATGGCAGGGAGATTCTCTGTGTGGTCAAGGACACAGCCAAGTATGGTGACCTGAGCTTTTAAACCCAGTACCAACCATAGAGACCTGGAGGTTTGTATAGACAGGCAGTGACAAGGAAGTCATATGGTTGGGTTTAGAGCCAATGAGAAGGCAGAACAGGAAGGCAATAAAAACACAGGTCAGGCAGGAAGAAACTCTCTCTCTCTCTGTGGAAGTGATGGTGGTGAGGTGGTAAGATAAGGTAGCCGTGACTCTCTGATCTCTTTGGCTATTACCTCTGTATTTGGCTCTATGTTTCTTATTTACTAAGACTGTTTAGAATTTCATCTACAAGATTGAGTCACACCATGGTTGGAATTTTATTTGTCATCAAAGCATTGTTATACAAAGACCTCAATGTGATTTGGATGTGTGTATATTATATGTTGGAAGAGATGCAAATGTATGTGTGAATGTGTGGGTACTTGTTTGCATGTATGTGTGAAGGCCAGAGGTCAACATTAGCTGTTCTCTAGGAGCTGTCCACCCTGTTTTCTGTTTTGCTTTTTTTTTTTTTTTTTAAGACTAATTTTCTCATTGGCCTGAAACTTGCCATGTAGAAGGTAAGGCTAAGTGGCTAGTGAACCCCAGGGATCCTCCTGTCTCCACTTACCAGACATTAAGATTCAAGAACATGTCATCATGCCTAGCTTTTTATATGGATTCTATAGGTTGGACTCAGGTCATCAAACCTGTAAGGCAAATACGTTACCCTCTGAGTTGTCTCCCCACTCCAAAATATTGTGGTATTTTAAAATTTGTATTGGTGGAAAAACTAGATTAAGTTATTTAATATGTACATATATAATCTTAAGTAATATTTATGCACACATCTATGCATACCTATATGCACGTTTGTATACATCTCTATATACACACACATACATCTATACAAAGCTGGGGAAAATGAGCTAATACTCAAATCTTTTGAGATTTAAACTGTGCAGTGGTTTTCATAGGTAAAAATCTCCTCCCACCTCAATATAACCTCTTATGCTCATCTCTTCTTCCCTACTCCAACACATTTGCTTCCTTTGCTCTCACTCAGTTCCATGCTAAGAGCATGACTCCTTCCAATCTGTAGAACTCGGCAGCACCCAAGCAGAATGGTCCCACCTATTCAAGCTCTCCTTGGCCTGCATCCCCAGTGTAGACAGCAGTGCCTACAGTCCTCTCTATCTGTGTTGCCAGCCCCTCCTGCTCCTTGATGTCTTACCTTCCTGCCTACTGTGTCTCTGCAGTGATCCCTTTCCTCATGAGACTCCTTTGCCCCCTGGGTGATTAATATGCTATAATAATTCTCCCCTACAGAACAAACAGCACTCAGAAAGCAAGCCAACAGAGCCTCAAACCTGTCCTAGGCTCTGCTGCCTGACTTGGACATCTCCATTGCTTCTGCTGCTACTCAGACACTGTGCCCTTGACTTTACCCTGCTTCCTCATTTTCTCCTTTAGCATCTCTGGTTCTGGGTGGCTCCTTCTAGTGAATCTACTGCTCATCTCTGTCTCTGTCTAATAGGTGATTCACAATTTCCAGCAAAAATAATCATTGCCCATCTTACCTTACCAACATTGCTTAGCACAGGTCAGCTCTGCATGGGCTCTATGCTTGAAGATTTTCCCTCAAGTCCACTCTTTAGGGTTGTCTTAGTTACTTTTATATTGCTGTGATAAAACTCCATGACTGAAAGCAATTTATGGAGGGAAGGATTCGCTTGGTTTACACTTCCACATCACAGTCTAGCACTGAAGGAAGTAAGGGCTCTGGTGATTCAAACTTCAGGCTGAGAAGGAACTGAGGCAGAAACCATGGCCAATTCTGTTTGCTAGCTTGTTTCCCAGGGCTTAGCCTGTTTTCTTACACAACCCGGATCTACCAGTCTAGAGATGGCACTGCCCCCAGTGAGCTGGGACCACACATCCAATATGAAAGAAGACAACACTCCACAGACTTGCTTACAGGCCATTCTTTTTGGACGTATTTCCTCAATTAAAATTCTCTTTTCTCAGGTATGTTTAGAGTTGTGTTAAGTTGATTAAAAAAAATCGGTACAGGGGTACTACTTTTTCCCCATGTCCAGTCAATCATCCCCTTAGTTCCATGTTAATTTTGTACTATGTGCTCAATCTATCTATCTATCTATCTATCTATCTATCTATCTATCTATCTATCTATCTATCTATCTATCTATCTATCTACCTACCTACCTAACTACCTATTCAGGCTCTTGATTTCCACTTTTCCACTTTGTTTGTAAAAGTTACTTCTTTCTACAGCACATGCAGGGTTAGCTAACCACATAGGCCTCTAGGGTACATTTGTCTCTGTGCCCCATCTCTTAGTAACAAGTCTGGGCTTTTACAGTCTCATTTGCTTCTGTACTCAGCTTTTCATGCTTTTTTGTGGTTCAAACACAGGTCTGTGCATTTGCAGGGCACTGATCAAGTTTCTCTCCTTGCAAATCTATCCTTTCACCATATTGACCAGTAGTCATTGAATTTGCACTTAGGGACACCATGGAATGCCACTAAAGCAAGAAAGAGAGAGAAAGACAATGGCTACAATTCTCTGCTAATCAAAGGAGCTTAGGCTTAGTCTTCTTTAGTTTCCAAAAGAACCCAGATTTAGACTTTTTTTTGGTCTCCAACAAGCAAGTATATTCCTTACAATACTTATCATACATTTTGTGTTCCTCAGAACTAAATTACATACTCCACACAGCTCATTGTTTCCTTCCCATGGGTTTATATTATCTCTTTCCAAACTTGTAATAAAGATAGAATAGAAAAAAATCACTCCCCTAGATGCTGCTTTTGAAGCAAGAGTCAGTCAGTCAATATTCTCCCGGGATGTGCTGAGTATAGGACAATATTATAGCCTCTGGGGAGAAAGGAGCCACCAAAACAGCCCGTGTCATCAGGAGAGGTGTGCTCCACTGAGAAGAAATGTAGAAAACACATATCCTCTAAAATTCAAATAATCTTAATGATATGTGTGTACACGAGAGTCCCCTACTGTTCTATGAAATGTAAAGGATGTGACATTTCCCTAAAGAGCTTGGGAATAGAGGGCTGGCATCTCTGGAAAGTGACACTTCAGTTGAGCCTTGATGGATCAGAACAAAGATCTCTGGGAAGTGATCTGGGGATGTGAGCTCTGCCCAAAATGAAACAGAACACAGCCATGTTCAGGCACAAATAAAAGACTGATGCAAATGGTGACCAGAGGCAAACGCGCCTGTAGAGAGAGTGGCGGAGAGTTAGGGAGACCTAGAAGGGCTCCGGACTCCATACAGCTCTGAATACATAACGAACCTAATGCTGTGCGTGCTGGACAGCTGTGGTCCATTTTGCCTGTTAGCACAAATAGAAAGTTCATCTGTCCTGACACAGGCACATTCTTTTACCGGTATAAGAACCTAAATATTCCAGATTTCACTGTAAACTGCTGACCAGTTCTCCAAGAATCTCCTAGGTTTCCAGAACCACATTAGAACTGCTGAGATATCCAATCTTGTAGACAGAACAATTATGGGATTCTTGGCCTTTTGGTGCTGAGACAATCATTGTTTGATTGATCCATAGCCTGTAAGACACACTAATAAATCCCTCAATCCTCTATAAATGTGTGTGTGTGTGTGTGTGTGTGTGTGTGTGTGTGTGTGTGTGTGTGTAGTATAATTTTTGAACAGAAGTTGATTTCTGGGTATCTTCCTCTATTGCTTTCCACATTAATTTTTGAGACAGGATCTCTCACTGATCCTGCAGCTTTCAGATTGTCAAGACAGGCTGACCAGCAAGCCCCCAGGACTTTTCCATGTCTTATACCTATGCTGAGATTACAGGAACATATTAGCATGCCCAGCTTTTTATGTGGGTGCTAAGGATTCAAACTCAAGTCCTCGTGCCTGTGAAGCAAGCCCTTCACTGACTGCACCATCTCCCAAGACAAAAGTTGCTTTGTTTTCTAAATTTGTAAATTAACTTTAAGGATGTCCATGGACATCAATAGTCCCCGAGTTTAGTACTACTTTTCCACAAAGTAACATCTCACAAAACCAGGCAAGCTCATATGCACATTCTAAATCACAGTGTCTCCCTCATTAGTAACAGGGAACACATATATCCCCATTCACTAAGATCAGGTCCACATTGTGTTTCAAATCCAAATATCTAATTACATCATCATTACTTTTCCCAAATCAATGGCAATTCGAAGAAGAAGGTGAAGGAGAAAAAGGAGATGAAGGAGAAGAAGGAAGAAGAGGAGGAGGAGGAGAAGAAGAAAGATTGTTCTTGTATTTCAGCTGCTATGATAAAAACATACCATTCGGAGCAAATTTGGGGAGAAAAGTGTTCATTAAGCTTACAATTCTAAGTTATCAAACGAGTCCGTGCTGTTGGCTTGCTTGGTCTCAGAGAGTTTTCATCACTTCTACATAGATGGGGCCCAACCTTGGGAATCTTGTACCTACAGTGGGCTGTGTCAATTAGCAAACAAAACAGTTCCCTAGAGATTCTCACAGGCCAACCTGTTCTAAATAATTCCTCATTGAGATGTTCTTCCCAGCAACCATGATAAACATATAATGTCGTTTTAAGTATCTATTTTAAAAATCAGAAACATATGCATACAGTGAAAGAAAGGATTTTGAAAATATATATTGCTTTACATTTATAGTTCTGTGTCATTTAAGATCAGGTTCATTTCCTGAGAAACTGTTGCTAGTAATTTCATGATTGTATATGTAGAGAAGTTTTGAAAAATGTACACAAAAATATGAAAAAATAGTTATCTCCAAAATTCTGCTGTTAGGAAAGTGTAGGGTTGGTGGAGGGACAATCAAATAATTCTACTTCTATTCTTTTATTCTTCTCTAGTATCTACTTAATAAATATTAGCTGCTTTCAATGCATTTAATTTTTCTTTGACATTATTTATTGATTTGTTTGTTCTGTGGGGGTGTACATGTGTACCATTCCCCAGGAGTGAAATTCAGAGAACAATAGCTGGTTCCCTGCTGCCACCATGTCAGTCCCTGGAGTCAAACTTAGGTTCCTGTGCTTGGCTGAAAGTGCCTTTACCCACTGGGCCACTGCCTTGACTCTCCTGTGCCACTTTTGAAAACTGAAAAATTGTGTATACTTTATTCTGGGAAATGAATCCAGACTTTCTCAGCCTTTTGTGACCATGATAAAGTGTTTTTTAAATTAATTAATTTACTTTCTGTATATGAGTGAGCGCTCTATCTGCATGTATGCCTGCACACTAGAAGAAGGCAGCAGATCCCACTACAATGGCCGTGAGCCACCATATAGTTGCTGGGAATTGAACTCAGGACCTCTGGAAGAGAAGCCTATGCTCTTAACTGCTGAACCATCTCTCCAGCCCAATGAAGTTTTATCTATGTGTTAAAAAGCCTTTAAAATGCATGTGTGTGTATATATATATATATATATATATATATATATATATATATATATATATATATATATAATGTAGGGATATATACATATCTTTAAAGGAATATTAAATGCAGTCAAATTACATCACATAGTTCTGCCTAAGCCTTTGTTTCCATCAAAAAAAAAAATCCTGAGGCTGAAGAGAAGTTAACAGTTCTTGTTTTTCCATTGGACCTTAGTTCAGTTTTCAGCACCCAAGTCAGGGTTCTCAGGAATTCCCATCAACTAGTTGACTCATAGACTGCACTGACTATGTTCTGAAGGCTCATGTTCTGTCCTTTCAGCCCAGGGGTCCACTTGAATCAAGCCATTGTATAGTATTTGCATATAAGACACATGTGGAATTTCTTTTCATAAGTCATACATACAGCTCATAACCTTCTATGTTTCCTGGAATTACAAAAATGTTCGATTTGTAGACACTTCACTTTTTGATAACCATAAAATGTCATGAAACTGAATTCTTATTTTTTCCCTAGTGACTTGTGTTTTTCTGAAAGACACATTGTCCCAATTTGAGGAGTTACTGGTAGCTGTTAATACAATTTGCCTTTATAATATTTTCAGTGCTTGCACCTACGACATTCCTCATTTATCTTTTCAGTAACAGATGACTCCCCCCATCCCTAACATTTAAATACATAGGAAGAGACTCTATTGAAGACCGAGTCCTTCCACTGAACCAGATCCTTGGCATAGTATGTCTAGAGGTGGATAGGCGCTTTTTAGGGAGCGTCAGTGTCCCACCCACTGCCATCTAAAACCTTGCTAGCGACGGCTCTGAGGCAGCCATGAGGCCTTTAACAAACATTTCCCCACTTCTTTCTACTAGCAGACTTTGATTTTAATAACTCATATTTCTTACTTTAATGCTTCAAAATCTTAAATTGATTTTGGTTCAGATACAAGATTCTGTCTCACTTCCCCTCCCAGCCCCTAAGCCTCAGGAGAAACCTGTCTACGGGTGTCAATAGTTTCATCTAAATACAGGAAATGAGTTGAAGGAGAATCAACCAGCAACTTCCCACCACTTCTCTGGAAACGGAAGCCTGACTGACAGAAGCACTCAGAGCCATTCCTCGTTACCTTTTTAAGCTTAGCAGAAAGAGTCTGCCCACCTGGGCCCTTGTGGATCCTCACACCAAAGTAAGGACCTTGTTAAAAATAGGAAGAGGTGGATATTAACATGTAGAAGTATGTTCATAAACAGAAATTTATTCAACCATGAGCTGCCACCCCTCAGACACAGTTTTCCAACAATCACATTGCTAGTACATCTTTGTATGATGTCCAAACGCATAAACTCACACCAAGTGCATACAGTAAGGTCAGCACAGGCCCACATTCTAGTTTCAGTGCAGCTGCAGAGATGCTGAAACTTTCTTACCAAAGCCTGGGGAGATGGCGTAATCAGGAAACTGCCTGTCACTCAAACTGAGGACCCAAATTGAAATCCTCAACACCCACATGAAAAGGGGATACCGAGGAAGTAGAAGTAAATGGATCACTGGAGTCTATGGGCCAACCAGTGAACCCCAGATTCAGTAAAGGATGGATCATTGAAGTAAACACCCAATATCAAGCCCTGGGTTCCACACAATCTCACATGTGCACATGCACCTACCACATAGGCTTACACATATGAACACACCACACCCACACACATACCCATACCCCCAAATACCACACCAGACATAACACACAAACACATGCACATACATACTATAATTACCTCCCTCATACAGCTCACATACATAAGACACATCCTATACAACCATACCCATACACACATACCACACACCAGAACATACTATCATTAACACACATACTTTCTTTCTTTCTTTCTCTCTCTCTCTCTCTCTCTCTCTCTCTCTCTCTCTCTCTCTCTCTCTCACACACACACACACACACACACACATACACACACACACACACACACACACACACACACACACACACACACACACGCACACACACACTTCCTAGGAAGCAAAGTATTTTCTTACCTCAAAAGGATCTGTTCATTACTTTGACTATCTTTATTTACCTGGGAGCCAGTGCTTCAAAAACTACTCATGGTAGCCCAAATTCATGTTCTAGTAATTTCTATTCCTGTTCCCTATCTGCCTTTGGGAATGAAATAAAAAGCTACTTTTGCTTCTTTATAGATTTCCAATAAATAAAGTTTAATCAATGGCAGCTGTCAATCACATGTTTTATTTCACCCAGTTTCATGGCAGGCAGTTTCTTTTCATTTCCATATGGGTCTAAAAGGCTGTTGTGATATTAAAAGTTCTAATTACATATGACTTTTCTTAATATGAATTTTTAATTCAAGTCTCCAAGTTAATTTTGAAGACCAGGTTCCTTCCCTGAACTTCCTTATTCTTTCTTGTCAGCTTCATTTCTTTCTTATGAAAATCAGAGAGTCTGGAATCCATTATAAGCCAGTTCCAATGTAAGCAACAGGACAAGGTCAGGATGACCTTGTGATTCTGTCTGGACTTGGTTCAGGAGAAAGCATCTATTAATACCCTAGGAGTGTTGTGTAGACACCAGCTCTAATTTAAGCAGGGCTATTGCATGTCTCTTAGAACATGAACTCTAGAATGACATATACTTTGTAATGTTTAAATGTTGGAATAATTTTGCACCTAAAAGTTGGGGAGATAGCTCAGTGGATAAGGGACATGCTACCAAAATGTGAGAGGCAGAGTTCTGATCTTTAAAACCCAGGTGAGTGTGGGACTCTCATGTGATACCAGATCTCAGAGGCAGAGATGGGATCACAGAGCCAGATCACTAGACTAGCCAAATTGTTGATGTCCAACTTCAGAAGTGATCAAGGAAGACACCTGATGTCAACCTCTGACTGTCAGATGCCCTTGTACATATGTGTGTGCATACCACCACACACATGTGCCAAAACACATGGAAATATTCATGTATTGACAAACACACATGTAAATGAAGAAAATAAAATAAAACCACACAAGCTAAGTTTGTACAGCACTCTGCAAACATCAGTAGCAGTCACACTTTACCTAAGAACACAGGCAGGAAATGATGCTGATGCCAACTGTTCCTGCTTCCATCCCTCCCCTACACGCTAAAGTTTCCTGGTGGCCAAAACAGAAACTGGCCTTCTATAGAAGATTGTACACACACACACACACACACACACACACACACACACACACACACACCCCTTAGGCTTACACATCCCACATATTTACATATCTTCCTTAACTCTCTCTAAGGTCACTAGCCCAGGTTAGACTTTGAAAAATCTAAACAGAGGAAGAAGATTGCAAGTCTGGCCACTTGGACAGTGGAGGTGCCAGTGGAGTTAAAGTACACCAGTGTTGTTCTTTTCTAATAGTTGTTACCCAGGTTCATCTTGCCAACCCGGAAGAATTATGTTTTTCCTGATAAGGGCACAGGGACCAGGATTTAATAGTGATTATGTCCCTGGGCTGCCCACTGGAGGTGCCTGTTAGAATCATATTCCTTGATTTGAGGTTGGGCCTAATTCACAATTGTAAGATAGGGTTGTCTCCTTTTGCTGAGGGAATGGAGCCTAACTGAAGATCAATCTTTGTGAATTAACTTTAGCAAAAATTTATCAGCAACTCTGGACTTCAATTATGGTATGAGATTCTCTTCCTTACAATTTCTAACAAGACTGGTTAGTACATTACTTATCTTTCATATTGGAGACAAAGCTCCTTGAGCTAAATTCTGGTTTGTATAACTTTGTATTTTCTAAGCAAGTTTATTTTTAAATCCTTCCTAGTTTTCATGTTTCTTGTGCATCACCCCCACCTTCTCAGTCAGGATTCCAGGACCCCTTATGACACCAGAGGCCATGATTCCTCTAGTCTGTGGCAGTCATTTAGTTTCTCCTTGTCCTTTTTGACATTCTGATTGAAAAAGCACCTGCTGATCAGTACACTGTCAATGTCATTCTACTTGGGCCTTATTTTTTTAATTAATTAGATTAAATCACTCTAGATTTGTAAACAATTTCAGAGAAATGGCATTGTGCTACAGGAATGCTTTGTTTTATGGTATCAGGATACTAGTAAGCTTTATTATTAGTGAGTTAATTTCTCTCTCTCTCTCTCTCTCTCTCTCTCTCTCTCTCTCTCTCTCTCTCTCTCTCTCCCTCCCTCCCTCCCTCCCTCCCTCCCTTCCTCCTTCCCTCTGTGTACATGTAGATACCATAGGTTAATCTAGGGTGACATTTCTTAATTTAGATCTGCCTTGATTTTTTAAAGAAATAATACTATATTATTTTGTTAACTGTTATGGGGAACTACAAGAGAACTGTAGACTGACCTCTAGTGTATAGGACCTTTTCAATTTTTTAAAAAATATTTTATTGATTCTTTTGTATTTTGCATCATGCACCCCAATATCTTTCATCTCCATGTCCCTTTGTACCCATTCTCTGCCCTTGCAATCCTCCTCAAATTTTTTTAAAAAAATACAACAACAAGATCTTATGGAAGCTGTATTGTATCACAGTGAGTCACACAGCATACCCTTTAGTCCATATATCTTTACTGGCAAATGTTCATTGAGATGATTCATTGGTCAGGTGTGAGGCCTCTGGCTTCTGCTATGCTAACAATTCTGGATCCTCACTGGGTCTCCTCTTGGATATCCTATTGTCCTGTGTCATGAAGATCCTGCAGCTTTGGATCTGCAGGACCTGCCCCTTCACGTGTTCCAGCAGTTCAAAGATGGGGTAGATGTTGGGGTGGGCTAACTCAGCCCTGGATCTGGGCCCAGGTAGCAGCTGTGTTGGTCAACCTGCCAGCTCTCCTGCATGCTCACCCTGAGGGCCAGGTCTCCATCACTATCCCTCTTGCTTACCCAATGCTGTAGGCAGCAAGGGGCAGGGCCAGACCTTCTGGTTCAACCACACACATACCACCATGACCAGGTTTGCTGTGTTGTCCAGGCAAGGTGAAGGGCCCTCTCTTCTATCTGCTGCAACTGGTGAAGGGCCGGACAAGCACTCCTGCTCTCTTGCTCCCAAGGCCGCTATCCTTCCTGCGGCAGGTGGTGAGGGGCAGGGGAGGAACATCTCTCTGTTGCTCATGGGGCCAGCTCTCCCTTGCTCACACCCTTGGGCCGGCTCACTTGTTTCCCCACCAACGTAGTCTGCTGTACTGTGCTGCCCAGGAGAGGTGCAGGGACAGCTCTCCCAAGTGTTGCAGCCAGTGAGGGGCAGGGCCAACTCTGTGCAGCCCTTGCATATCAACATGATCCCAAGTGGCAATCCAGACAGGACATCAACAGGGCCTTTGGTGTAACATGGGCCATGGACATCAACACAGACCTCTGCTGCTGCAGGGCCACTGACCCAGATCTGGTCCTTATTGGCAGCATAGGTCGATACTTCACTGTGACCTCAGGTGGCTTTGCAGGCTACTCACATCAGGCTTTGTTCCCCTCCACCCTAAAGCTCTTCTGCTTTTCTTTCTCTTCCATCTCTCCACTCCATACCTGTACATCATGGCTTGTGCTGTGGGCAGGCCAAGTGCTAGGTAGCATCTCTGGATGTCTTCTTCCTGCTCACTCTGTGTGGCAGTGAGTGGGGCCTAGGGATAAGTGTTTGTCTAACCCAAAGCTTCCAAAGGAAATAGATTTCTGGCCAAAGATAGATGCAGCACAGTAAAACTGTAATTCAATACCATGTCACCCAGTCTCATGGTTGAACCACCACCACAACCAATTAGAGAGGTTAGCAGCTAGGCCAACGATGAGAAATAAAGACAGCAGGACATGTCCAGTCTGTTGTGGGTCTCCATTCTGCAGGCACTGATGCTCTTCCTCCTGGGCTAGGATGTGGTTCTGGGAATCAGAGCGACTCATACTGTGGTTGTTTTTCTTAAAGGAAGAAGGTATAGGCCCACAGCACTTGCATTTGTTACTGACTCTATTGATGGACAGCATAATTCCCCTTTTCCCAAGGAGCAGGAACAGCAGCAACTGCCTTCACATCTCCTGTTCGGCTTCACTTCACAGTGCACAAACCACTCCCTTCTTCACCACCTGTTAGTTCACTTCTCTCTCTCTCATCACCCCACCATCTATTTAGCCACTTCCCATGGTGCCCAGGCACTCAGTGGGGAGGGCAGTGTTGTCTTTGCCCCTCCCCCCCCCAGCCCAGGGAGGAGAGAAAAAGACAGACCAGGATCTGTTTCTTAGTGATCCCAGTTTCGGTGCCTGCTGGGCACGAGGACTGTTCTCTCACCATTCCTCAGAGCCCCCTCTCCTCACAGTGGTCCTCCCTCTGCTGGAGCACTCACTCTAGGAAGAGATGGAGCCCTTGGTCAAGGCTACAGCCTCCACAACCACTGCAGAGACATTGAAGTATGACGCTCAGGCCACCACCGGCCGCCAGCGCCATCGTGGGTCTCTCCACCTTGATTTTTCTTTAATTATTTTTGTTATATTTTATGTATTTATTGTCTTATGTGATAGGGGTGTGTGTGTATATTTTGCATACATGTCAGAATGCATGAAATCACAAGACAACTTGTGGGACTTGGTTCTTTCCTTCTACCACAGGTCAGGTTAGGCACCAAGCTCATTTATCTGTTATGTCTTCTCCCTAGACTTCTCCCAAAGTCTTGAAATAGAGTCTCTGTCATGGCCTGAAGCTCACCAATTCTACTAATGTGGCTATCCAGAAAGCCTCTCAAAGCCATCTGCCTCACCTCCCCAGAGCTGGGAATACAAACATGAGCTGTTTAAACTTTAAATTAGTTTAGAGGTCTGTGGGTTTCCTTAATAATAAAATGACTAATTTTTCCCTTGTAATTAATAAACATCCCTAGAGAGATGCTTTAACATTAACCAGTGTCTCATCTTTCCTCAAATTTATGTGCACTAATGAGTGCATTTACGAGTGAGTCTTGTGTGGAAAAGTATGACTGTGGGACTGTCAGTGTTGTTTCCTACTTTGCCTGTTCCCCATGCTTCTGTTGTAGGGAGAGCTGCTTCTTCGCCCACTGTTTGTCATTCAATTATTCATCCATGGTAGGGTGGATTCAGGGAGAGCTAATTTGTGGTCTGGTAATAATAATACACTATGACTTTGATTTATTTTATTTCTCTTTTTTTTTTCAGGTTTGGATGGCCTTTTTCAGTTGACTCCTGGATCATACTGAAATACCTTTGTCATGTTTCCAATTTTTCCTTGCTTTTGTGTGTGTTTCGCATGATGCTCCAGGACCTTGTAACATGTTCCCTTTCTCAGTTCTGGTATGAACCTGTTTTATCAGCTGTTTCTAGATGAGTTGGGAAACTTGTGTGCAGTTCTCAGTGAGCTCTTTTCTGTTGGGGCAAGTCTGGCTGATTCTCCATGCCTCTGCCTGTCTGATATTTCACTGTTTAGGCATAAACCTTAGGCTAAGTCACATGATAATTTTGCCTAAAATTCTTCTTTTATTCACTTGTGTATACTTTAAGTCTGTAATTTGTGCTTCCTGGTAAATGAGAACCTACTTTGGTCCATCTCTGCTATATAATCACATTGTTCTCAGTCTTTTAGGAGAATAGTATTGATTCCTCTAAAATATGCAGTACACACAATGGCAATTCATATGGAAAAGGGCATGAACTGAGATATTGTTTCAAGCAACTACACTCCTTGTGATTTGGAGTTCAGTAGTTATTGATCATGAGTTCAATCTTTTTGAATCTATAGAAAGTTGTATGTGATAAAAAGTTCAGAACCTTGACTTTTGTTATTGCTATGAAAACATTCCTCCTTATTTCATCACAATATGAACGTACAAAATATTAGCCTACGTATAATTATCCTCAATCTCTAATAAATTATTTCCTAAAATATCTCATTTAAAGTTTATTTCATATTTTCAATTTAATAATTCATTTTTTTCTCTAAAAAACACCAAATCCCTCTAATATGTGACCACCATAAACTAAAAAAATGCCCTTAGGCTAAGGAAGCATCTCAGTGGGAAAAGTGGCTTTCTCACAAGCATGAAGACATGAGTTTGCACCTCCAGCACCCATGTAAAGGATATGCAACAATCCATACGTGGAATCTCAGGATTCCTACAGCCAAGATGGACACAGAGAGAGGAAAATCACTAGAAGCTCCTGAGCCTGCTAGCCTGGGGTATACAATATCAAACCACAAGAAATTCTGCCACAAGCAAAATGGAAGGTAAGGAACACACACACACACACACACAGAGAGAGAGAGAGAGAGAGAGAGAGAGAGAGAGAGAGGGAGGGAGGGAGGGAGGGAGGGAGGGAGGGAGGGAGGGAGGGAGGGAGGAAGGAAGGAAGGAAGGAAGAAAGAAAGAAAGAAAGAAAGAAAGAAAGAAAGAAAGAAAGAAAGAAAGAAAGAAAGAAAGAAAGAAAGAAAGAAAGAAAGAAAATCTCCCCCAAATACCATCCCCACTAGGTACATACACATAAAACATATGCATAAACACATACTTTGTTAACATTCCATATTTGTTTCTAATATCTTGACAATTTTACATCTAAAATTATTCAGAAACACAATTTTCATAAATACATAGTAGTTAAATCTGCTCATTTGAGCTAAACATTTATCATCAGAGGTGTCTTCGGACATTGTACACTATAACAAGCAACTATCTATGAAGTTATCTTTTTCAATTTCATCATCATGGAGTTGTCTTTTCCAAGTTTATCTTCATCTCAAGATAGATCCTTAGGCACACATGTGCATAGCTACCAACATAACTGAAAGATGTGGGTAAAAGGGGAAGTGCTGGGTTTACTTTCCTCTTTTCCTTTATGCCGTCTTGAAAATCTCAGTTATTCTAAACTGCATACTTCTGGACAGCAATTGTACATTTGCCTCATTTATGGAATTGTTTTTGCTAAAATCTGAATTTATGAGTCTATGTCTCATGCAATTACGTCAACATTTATTTCCTTCCTGTTGATTTAGTTCTCATAGTCACTGCTGGCCACTTCTTAAATCACAATTTCAATTTAGATAGTCTCTGAATTGACACAATATATAGCTTCCTTATTTCTCCATGGTGGGCATTGTGATCACTTTTGATTCAGCTAGATTCTCTGCAATGGGTGAGATGAGAGCCTCTGTAGTTTCCAGTTAAGTAATACCTCCTTATTGTGGAGAAACAATGGTTTTCTTCACTCTTTGTTGCACCCTTTAAGAGTTTAAAGTTGCCTGTAAGGCAAATAAAAATGTATGTTGGGCCAGGCGATGGTGACACACGCCTTTAATCCCAGCACTCGGGAGGCAGAGCCAGGCGTATCTCTGTGAGTTCGAGGCCAGCCTGGCCTACCAAGTGAGTCCCAGGAAAGGCGCAAAGCTACGCAGAGAATCCCTGTCTCGAAAAACCAAATATATATATATATGTCATGTTCCTCTCTCAGCTGAGACTCCAAGACAGTTTCTGGGTGTGGGTACTTTGCTGTCAAGGTGTCGTCTTTCAGCTCTACCCATGTCTCTTACTCTGTGTGCACTGCCGTATCCTTGTCTTCACCCGAACAGTAACCTGTTCCCTCAAGGGTACAGTTTCTGTGCCTTCATCTTTTACATGCCAGGTTTCTCAAATGCACGTAAGCCGTCAAGAGTAAGGAATTCCAGACAGCAGCATATATCTTCCCCAGTGCATATTTGATTCTAACTTCTGCTATTGTTTCTCTTAATATTCTAATTCCTTTGGACATAGATGATTTTCCACTCTGCTACTGAATATCTTACTATTAATTCTCAGAGAAGGTGCCTTTTTGCTTAGTTTTATCTGCAATAACAGACATCTTGCCAAGTTGGTTTAAATAAAGGGGGTTGTACATTTGTAAATTCAGAAGTAGGTAGACCTTAAGGATTGTTTGATGAAGTGTTCTGTTTTTTATCTCTGTGTGTATGTGGGGGTGCCTGGGTGAAACAGTGTGTGGGTACACATATGGTAAGATGTGTGTGTGGAGGTCGGAAGCCATCATTAGGGATTGGTTTTTGTTTCCATCGTGTTTGAAGATGCCAGGCTAGCTGGCCCATGAGATTCCAAGGTGTCTCCTGTCTCTTCCTTCATCTTATCATAGAAGCACTGGGATTGTGTTCCCTTTCTACTTTGTCTGCTTAATGTGTATTCTGGGGATCCCAACACCAGCCCTCACACCTGGGCTGCAGACACTTTAACTACTGAGCCATCTGCCCGGGCCCAAGTGGAACAGTTCCAGCAGATCTTAAGCACAGAATCTTTTTGTAACTCTCCTATCACCCACAGTGACACTGGTCACCTTAATGCTCAGGATGGGCCACTTCCATGTAGAATCTATGTGCTTACAGCTTCTAGTGAGTTGTTTCCTAGGTTTTATTAAGAGGAGAAAAGTTAACCACCACCATAAATAATATAGAACAACGCCACAGTGAGTGTTCAGCCAGTGATGGGACAAGTTTTGTCAATCCCATCTCCTCTCTGCTCAGGGACATCACGAAAGGGTGGCCGGAAGATGTAAGAGTTGGATGAATGGAAGAGTGCCGTGAAATGCTCTTTTCCTGCATGCCATCACTATTGCACATAGGAAAGACCAGTTGTGTATGTGTATATATAGGCAGGACATGAATTTGATGGGAGATTTGTTGTGGGGCAGGGAGAATAGGAAGGGGGAGTGTGGCATGGATGATCAAGATAGTTTGTACACATGTAGGAAATTTTCAAAGAATAAAAAGTATTATTTTTAAAAAGAACTCTTGCTTTTAAATCTGACTTGAAAATGTAGAATCTGGGGCCTTTTCCATAGTATGAAAGATGCATGTCATTGGCTACATTGCTGAAAACAGGGAAGGTATAGACTAGTCTGCTTCCATGCCACAGGCTGAGACTCTGTACAGAGCATGCCATCGTTTTGTGTTTGGGGGCCTGCCTCTTTTAACAGCTTCTCTCAAGTTCATTTCAACAAAACTTTATTCTTACTGTTAAATGGGCAATGCTTTCATTACAAAGGTTCCATGTTCACGCTTCATGAGATATCTCTCATATCTGCTGTGACATTTGTTCAAACCAAATCCTCTTACTCTCCAATCTGACCACAGCATGAAATAGTCTTGTTGCATGTTGAGTTTTGGAATCTAATGGAATAACATTCAAAGAAGCAGCCTTGGCAAAAAATGGTTATAATTTATTTAGTAGCCATTTCAACCAAAATAGTATCTATCAGTTCTCTGGTAAACCGAAATATATGTGACAAGATGGCTAATGTCAAAGTAATTGAATACTTTCTGTAACTTATGGTTTTAGGACCTGATTACCCCAAATACTTTTAAGATGAAGGAGTTTGGGGAAACACAAATGGAAGGTCTTCTCATGGCCACCCTTCTTCCTAAAGTAGGACTTAGAACCCACGACGGTTTCCTGGTTTCCTGGCCTGCTTCTGAAGTAAGATCCAGAACCCTCATATTCCTTCCTCATGCAGGGGAAAGGACTGTCTCTCTCTCTCTCTGAGAACACATCTGAATAAACCAAACTGTTTGGTTCTCAAAGAAAATTATTATGTTTAGGTCACCCTTTGCCAATTCTGTGAGCATGTAGGTGTACGTGTGTGTACGTGTGTGTGTGTGTGTGTGTGTGTGTGTGTGTTTGTGTGTGTGTGTTGTGTGTAGGCACATGTGTAGGTGCATATGTACTTGTGTGTCTGTGCATATGGGTGACTCATGCATTATCTACTTGGATTTATGAGGCAGTTTTTCATGGGTTCAAGCAGACTGTCTAGTCACTGAGCCTCAAGAGCCTGCCAATTCCTGAGCTGTAGCACAGAGATTACAAGAACACATGACCATATTCACCTTTTATTTCTTGCGGGTCCTGGGGCTTGAAAGTTCTGGTGCTAGCAAGGTGAATACTTCACTGACTGAGATAACTTTCTCAGATCAAGCTGATATTTTAAGGCAAGAAATAACATTAAAGATAGGAAATGACATGTTGTAGCCTTAAAGTATTATGTGAATAAGCATGGTTTTTGAGATATTATTGCAGTGTTAAGCAAGTTTAAAACTGTAGAGTATCTGGTATGTTGAAATGTATCATACACATGTTCACAAATACCTATACCCACAAATGCACACCTAAACACATACACATATACACAAAGCTATGCATACATAAAAAAGCAACAACTTGACAAGTAGCAAAATCAATTTCAAAACAAAGTGAAAGTGAAGAATTGGGTTTTAATTCTGGCTTTGATTTGGTGTTGAGAAGTTTTTTAAACTTTTCAGAGCTCATATCTCACTTCAGTTAGGTGGGTTGGGAGTGAGACTCACTTCTCCCTCCCTTACAGATGCATATTTTCTAAGTGGCCTTCTTAAATACACTATGTAGCCACGATTAAGGACCATGTGATTCATTATATGATTCAATTAGAATCATGAAACTGACTCTTATAATTAGATCTAGTCTTCTTGTTGAGACCCAAGTTGTCTCTCTGTTAGGCAGAGAAGTCCCAAGGATTTTTGTTTATGCAAATAAACACCAATATTTAAAGAGCCTACCACTAGAAGCCCCTGGCTTTTCTGACCAAGCTGGCTAGATCGAAATGGCTTCTTCTTTTCCTTTCCTCAAGAATCACTTGTCCCACTATTCCCATTACTCTAGACCCCTGACCAGACCACTCAGGATAATGTAGCCAGAGGTACACCCAGTCCTTGTAACCCCTGGCTTCACTTACTCTTGACTTACCATCTGCCAAGGCATTTTATTTTTTTAACTTTTTGAGATTATAAATATAATTACATCATTTCCCCTTTTTTTTTCCTCTCTTACAAATTGATGGCTGCCTTTTTCATTGATTTTTGTTACATGCATACACATGCATATCCATATGTATATATAAACATATATTCCTAAATACATAAATATAATATTATCAATTATCAATCGCTATCATGTTACTTGTATGTATGTTTTCAGGGCTGAACATTTGGTGTTGTGTAAACAAATTGATGTACTCTTCCCCGAGGAAGATTTTTTTCCCCACTCTTAGCATCCCTTAGTTGCCTGTAGTTTGGGGTGTGTGTGTGTGTAGAGTTAAAGCCTCATGAGCTTTCCTTCATTAATGATAGTTACCATGTCTAAAATTGTTTTAATTGGGCCAGGCGGTGGTGGCACACTCCTTTAATCCCAGCACTTCGGAGGCAGAGGCAGGCGGATCTCTGTGAGTTCAAGGCCAGCCTAGTCTACAAAGTGAGTTCCAGGAAAGGTGCAAAGCTACACAAAGAAACCCTGTCTCAAAAAAAATTGTTTTAATCTTTGTCAGTTCATGTTTAGGAAGTCATGTTGGTAATCCTTTATATAGGGTTTATCCTCTGCAAATCCAAGGAGATACAATCTCACACCAAGCTCCATGTTCCTCTGACTCTTCTAGTTTTTCTGTGCCCTTTTTGGAAATGTTCCTTGACCCTTAGGTGTGGAAGTTGAGTTGTAGATGTATCCACTGGGACTGGGCTCCATATCTCTGAATTTTGACTGGCTATGGTTTTCTATAATAGTCTGTTGCAAAGAGAAGTTTCCCCAATTAAGTATGAGGAATATATTTATCCATGAGTGTAACTAGAGTTTTCTTGCCTGGCCCACAGTCAGGACAAATCTTTGTCACCAGCCAGTCCCACAGCCGCTCAGACCCAACCAAGTAAACACAGAGATTTATTTTGCTTACAAACTGTGTGACTGTGGCAGGCTTCTTGCTAACTGTTCTTATAGCTTAAATTAATCCATTTCCACAAATCTACACCCTGTCATGAGGCTTGTGGTTTACCGGCATCTTTTCAATGCTGCTTGTCAGGGTGGCGGCTGGCAGGTAGTGGGTCCTTCTGCTTTCCTGTTCTTTTATTTCTCCTCTCTGTTAGTCCTGCCTATACTTCCTGCCTAGCCATGGCCAATCAGTTTTTATTTATTGACCAATCAGAGCAACACATTTGCCATACAGACCATCTCCCAGCACAGCCAACTGCAGACCATCTCAGACACCTGCACTCAGGCCCATGGTCCTAATCATCCTCTATGTGGACCTGCTGGGTAAAGCCATGAGGAACCCAAGAACGGGCTCCCACAGGACATACAGAATATCCCACAGCACATGAGTATAAAAACAAATATTTACAATGTCCTTAGGGCTTGTGTTAGTTTAGCAAACTACAGTTGTAGGTTGTGCTCTAAGATCCATGACTTCACTAGCTGCAAAGCTAATTGTGTGGTTGAATAGCTTTCAGGTGCCAACCATGGTTTCCCTCTTGTTGAGTGGGTCTTTCTTTTTCTTTTTTTAAAGATTTATTTATTTATTATGTATACAGTATTCTGTCTGCATATACACCTGCAGGCCAAAAGAGGGCACCAGATCTTATTATGGATGGTTGTGAGCCACCATGTGGTTGCTGGGAATTGAACTCAGGACCTCTGGAAGAGCTGCCAGTGCTCTTAACCTCTCAGCCATCTCCCCAGCCCCCAAGTGGGTCTTTCTTAAGTCCAATTAAAGAGCAGTTGGTTATCATGTAAGTCTGCATACCAGTGTTGCACCCTTAGGTTATCATATCATGGGAATTGCTGTTGTGATTCATAGGTATCCTAACTAGGTAAAACTGTTAGTTGCTTCCCTCATTTTCAAGCATGTATGGCACCATCTGGTACCATGAAATATAGTCCTTAAGGAGGAGGCTTTCAGGTCAGTTTCAACTCAGGAGTCTCTGTTTCTGAAAAGCGTATTCAGCAATAAGGACTTACTACCTTCCATCTCTGGGGCATAGAATAGCCTAAAATGTTGTGCAAGTCTCTTGAACAACCTTGACTAACAGCTCAGAAGAGGGCTTCTTGTGCCTAGTGTGAAGTTTCTGATAGATGATCTTTGGCTCTTAGAGGAAGGATTGCCAGCCCAAATAAGAAATTTTTATTGTATTATTTATGTACATTTATACACCAACTTATATGTCTTATAGTTATTTTTTATATAGTTGATACTGTGGTTCCTTATGATGCTTTTAAATGTTCTTACTATTATTTTGCCCTCTCTTTCCTGTGTTTATTAAAGGTCATCTTTCATCTATAGGTGTCCCCCGACCCCTTGGATGATTGTTACTTTGGTTGTGCAGAAGCTGAATAGTTTTATGAAATTCCACTTGTTAATTATTGACCTCAATTCTTGGGCAAGTTCTATTCAGGCAATTCTTTTCTACACCTATATCCTATACTTCCTCTCCCTAATTAAACCCCCTGCTAATTTTCCCATATCCTTCATTGGATCATTTGTATCTAGCTATTCCCCTCTCTATTGCTCCCCTGCCCCAAGGAATGGTTTGTTTTTACTTTCCTATATCTATAGTTACTGAAGGATATGTACTCAGAGCTAAGATTCAGTGCTAGGAGCACCAGATGAGAGAGAACATGTAATGCTTGTATTTATTGGTCTGACTTACCTCACTCAATATGGTATTTTTTAGTTCCATATATTTCTCTACAAATTTCTTTGTCTTTTTTTAAAGTAGATTATTTTATACATAGGGTTCTTAAGAACTCAATCTGTAGACCAGGCTGGTTGGGCTCAAATTCAGAGATCTGCAGGCCTCTATCTCCCAAGTGCTCAGATTAAGTGTACAACATCATTATCCAGCTTAACTACAAATTTCATGATTTTATTTTTCTTTGCATCTGAATAGTATTTGCTAGTGTATATGTTCCACATTTTTCTTATCAATTCCTTGGTCAAAGGACATTTAGATCACTTCCATTTCCTAGCTATTGTGAATAGAGCAACAATGAACATGGCCTAGTAAGCCATCTAGTCTTTGAGGCACATGCTAAGAACTGGTATAGCTGGCTATATGGTAGACTTATTTTTAGTTTTTTGAGAATTCACACCAGTTTCTAAAGTTGTTGCGCTGGGTTGTAATCCCATCAGCAGAAAATAAATGTTTCCTTTCCCTCATATCCCCTTCACCATTTATTGTACATTGTTTGGTTGATCTTTGCCATTTTGACAGAGGTAAAATGAAATCTCAAAATTATTTGATTTGCATTTCTCTAACTGCTAGAAATGATGAACATTTTTTTGAGATATTTCTTAGCTATTTTTCTTCTTTTGAGAATTCCCTTTAGCCCCCACACATATATTTTGAATTGATCATTTATTTATTTTTTTTGAATTCTTTATATTTTCTGGATAGTCATTCTTGTCAGTTGTACAGCTGGCAAAGGTCATCTTTCATCTATAGGTGTCCCCCGACCCCTTGGATGATTGTTACTTTGGTTGTGCAGAAGCTGAATAGTTTTATGAAATTCCACTTGTTAATTATTGACCTCAATTCTTGGGCAAGTTCTATTCAGGCAATTCTTTTCTACACCTATATCATGTAAAGTACCGACAAGGAGTTTTTTAAGTATGAGTGTGTGTGTGTGTGTGTGTGTGTGTGTATGTGTGTGTGTCTGTCTGTCTGTCTGTCTGTCTGTCTGTGTGTTATACATGTGCCTACCAGTACTTACAGAGGCCAGGAAAGGGTGTCAGATCCTCTGACTCTGGAGTTATAGGCTGTTGGGAGCTCTATGATATAGGTGCTGGGAACCAAACTGAGATCTGGAAGAGTAGCAAGTGCTCTTAACTATTGAGCCATCTCTCCAGCTAGCTGCAGAGGCATTTAAAAAAAACTTTATTGGTTTTAAACTGGTACCTTTTCAGAAATGAGCATAATAACAGATGAAGTGGCTTCCAGGGATTTCCTTCCCCAGCCATTCTGTCCCCCTCCACACACTGTTCTTTGGGACTGTCTTATGATTAAACCTCAATGTTTTTCTTATTTTAATCACCATAATATTATGCAATATGGATGTTTTGCTTCTTGGTCTTTTTGCTAATTAATCATCTGAACATCTTTCTTCTGTACTCAGGTTGCTCCTCTGGCCTGCCTTATATCACTTGTGATTCTACTCTTCTCCCAAAACATGTTGGGTTTTCCTCAAATATTTCATTATCACACACAAGATTATCCACTGATTTATTCCATGATCTGCCCACTTGAAGTGTAATTCTGAGATACATTTGTAGAATTGATGTGTCTGGGCCAGAGGATTCATCTTTATAAGTCTGGAAGGTATTGCCAAATTGATGTCTACACAGCATGTCTGAAGATGAGGCTCTCCATGTATCTCATCTAAAGAATGATTTGATCATTTCAGTCGGATAAATGGAAATGACTTTCAGCGAGGTTTATTTTGTCTTTTGTTGAGGTCAATTTTGGATATCAATATTCAAAGCTATACTTTTTGTTTCTCTTTGTGTATGTATGTGATTAGAAAGAGAGACAGACAGACAGACAGAAAGACAGACAGACAGATAGATGGAGAGAGCATTAAGTGTGCATGTGTGTGCATGAGGAAGCAAATGACAATCTCTGGCAAGCTTCCTCAGGGCTATCCACCATGGTTTTATGATACTGGCTCCTTTCTTGGCCTGCAGCTCATCAATTAGGCTTGACTGGTTGGATAGTAAGCCCCAAGGCCCCAGTTTCTATCTCCCCAATACTTAGATGACAAGTAGACAACACCATGCCTCATTGTTTTCCAATGAACTCTAAGAACTGAACCCAGGTCCTCCTGCCACCAGGCAAGTAGTTTACTGACTGAGGTATTTCTCCAGCCTCTTTGATTTCCTTTTGTATTGATTCTCAGTTTCACATTTATCAAACTTGTCACTCATCATTGTGATTACTTCTCTATGCACTAAAAAGGCTAGTATGAGAGATAGCCTGGGAATCTGTCTAGTAATTACCTTGCTATTCACACAGGACAATCCTGTCATTTCATGCAAATTAATCAACATACTTCACTTAGCACTACAACTCCATGCTCTCTGGGCTTTCCTCACATTATACTTCACATTTTATGGGAAGCAAATATCTGCAGAGACACACAGCACTGTATAGCAAGTACATTCAGAAATTATCTGCCAGCCCCCTTCCAAGAATTGATTTCTCTCCCTAAGTAATTGATCTTCAAATGAAGGTCATCAAACAGCCATAATAAAAGAGTTAGCATTTGAGAAGGTTTTGTGAATTTTATAATTTTCCCTCACACTGGGGAGCCAGATCCTTTCTGTGGTTCGGATGAAATGCATTTAAACCCCAAGCCTTCTCAGAAATCAATTCATGTCAACCTACAACTTTCAAATATGGAGTAAAGGCCAGCGGGGCTAGAAATTACAAACAGTCACATCATAGACAGCAGTACGTAGGAATGAACACCAGGTTTCTGCCACAGGGTAAAGGTTCCCTCTCTCTACATTCATCAGTTCAAACGCTCAAGTATGAAGTGACAATCCCAAACTAAAACTAATAATTATCCTGAAGAATTTAGTACTCACAAAAGGGGCATTATAAACTAGAAAGCAACTCATTTCTTTTTATTAATCATTTGCAGTGTGTGTGCTTGTGTGTGTGTGCACACATGCACTCACACGTGCATAGGAGCCATAATGAGTGTGCAGAAGAGGACAACCTCAGATCTCAGATGTTGGTCCTTACCCTCTACCCTGTTTGAGATAGGTCTCTTTCTTTTTGCCACTGTGTGTGTCAGAATAGCTGGCCCATGAGCTTCTGGGATATTGCTTTACCTTAAGAATGCTGGAATGACTGAAGATAATATACACCTCAGACACACAACTTGGAAGAATAAAGCTAGATCTGACCTGGAAGCCATCACTCTGGGAACTGCTCTCATTACATCCAAAGTTGTTAGGCAAGCTGCCAAGGGAGAAAACCAATCAAAAGACCTACCCAGCTCAAAAGCCTATGAAACATAAGGAGTACCAAGGTACACCCAAGTGTATACATAGTGGCACTTATATCTCACAGGTAACTAACAGCCACACAGTAGAAGTTAAGGTTCTCTCAATGAAGGGGAACCACACCTAATACTATAAACCTAGCCAATTAACTGTGACTGAGATCAGGATCTGAGAAGAAAACCTACAGCTGCCACATACCTAAACAAGTATAATTCCCAACTACAGTTTAA
Organism: Peromyscus maniculatus bairdii; assembly: GCF_049852395.1. Taxonomy (NCBI): domain Eukaryota; kingdom Metazoa; phylum Chordata; class Mammalia; order Rodentia; family Cricetidae; genus Peromyscus; species Peromyscus maniculatus. The sequence continues at coordinate 10,749,870 of NC_134862.1, forward strand.
ATACTTATATGCATAGGTATGTGTAGCTCTCATACCTCAACAAAGAAGCTTATTTTTGCAGCTGAAAATGACCATAACCAAAATCTGGCCAAATTACAGAGAACATATTAACAATTAGGTGACAGCCCAGATTCATAAATCTACAATGCAACCCCTATCCCCAAGGTTCTGGGAATATCGTAGAAGAGGTGGCAGAAAGATGTAAAGAGGCAGAGGACCAGAGCATCTGTTTTGAGATAGCATCTTCTTTATAGTACCTTCTATATAGGACAGGGAAGTAACACCCATGAAATCTTAGTAATATGGCTGTCTAAACAAGATCTGAAAAGTGACCACACCAGTTGACATGCCAATGTGGAAGAGAAAGCCCACAAGGCCTTACCCTAGATAAAAAGCTAAGGGTAGGAGAATTAGGCTTGTCCAAGCCACTTGATAGGTTAGACAACCCCAAGTAACTGGCCAGAAACACATATAGATATTAGCAACAAGAAATGAACTCAGGAGTTAAATTTACATATGTGTACATGTATGTTTATACATACATATATTATATAATAACACATTATTATATCACATACAATTATGTAATAATTATTTATACATATATATTATATATCATAATAACTAAATTATGATATAACTAAAGAATAATAACTAAAGAATAGGTCATGAAGTTGCGAGCATGTAGGGGAGCATGGGAAGACTTGAAGAGAGTGTGGAGGACAAATGATGTAAAGAGAGAATTTATGTATGAAAATTAAAAAAATAATAAAAATACTTTAAAAAAGAAAAGAGCAAGACATGTTCTCCACAAACAAAAAACCCACTGTGATTACTGATTTACACTTAGGAATTCATCTTTTTAGTTGGACACTGGTGTCCAATCTCAGGTCGTCACTTTTGCATAACAAGACCTTCATTCACTGAGCTGTCTCCTTATCTTTCATTTTTTCCCTTGATTTAGCATCAGGCATGTGCACTGACAGGATGCAGTCTCAGAGATCATATCTGCTGGGTTGAGTGCCAAACTGCATGACCTAGATCCCCTTGAGAACTGAGACATTCATCTGTGCAGAGAACAGGGTATTGGCAGCTGGTAACACTCATCTGAGTGCCCCACTTATCATTGAGATCCTTCTTGACTGCCACTCTTCCTCCCAAGACCCTGCAGTAAAGAGTGGCTTCTGTGGGAAGGAGCCAAAATAAGGTCCGTTAATACTTTTCAATCTGCCTACAGCACTGAAGGGCTTTCCTACTTCCAGAGCTTCCCAGGAGATAGGATGTGGTCTTAGAGATGACTCTAATTTCAACTAAGACGATCAAGAGATGGCTGGCCAGCTTTGAGATCTTTGGCAGCAATTAACCATGCAGCTCACATATTATTGAGCCGATATGATAATGAGTATTCAGAGATGGGTAATGCCCGGGTCGGGGGGGCACCCACCAACTTAAGACAGAGCACCTGTGTGGCCTGGGCAGGCGTCTCCATGATGGGTAAGGTGACCTGCTGATGTTCCATGCAACCCAAGTCAGAAGCTCATTTTTTAATAAAAGAGGGACTTGCAGGGCCCTGGCCCCCGTTTTGGGTAACTGTTGCCTTGCTTGCGGACCTTGACCTTGATATCCTCCCAATGCTAATTCCCTGCCAGGTTCCACCCGCCTGAATGCTTAAGGGAAGTTCCTTGTCTGTGTATCCTAAATAATAGGCGTTAACAGCTTAGATGCAAGAATATAAAACATCAGTAGCAAACTTCTACCCTCCAGGGTCCTCCTATTGCACTGTAAGTCTTTATGTAACCTCCTACCCCCTTCAAGAAATGACATTAGACATTTAAAATTTATATATATAATTGAATGAATACTGCTAATGTAATCTATGAATACCACAAATGTGATTAATATCATGAGTGTAAGTAATGAATATCATGAGTGTAATTTAAAAAATTAAATTAAAAAATTAAAAAAGAGATGGCTGGCCAGTCTGCAGTTGTATGTCAATGAAGTTGGAGAGAGGGATGGAGTAGTGAGAGATGAGATGTGAGAGGCCTCTAGAATCATGACTACAAAAAAAAAAAGACTGTCTTTTGTTACTTTGGGAGTTGCTGCCAGTAACCCATTAGCTGTTTTAAATTTTAAATAAGTGTTTCAGGCTTCTGGGTTGACAATAGCATCCAGGAAGATAGGAGATGAAACAAAAACACCCAAAGTAAAAATGATGGTGGCTTGGAGCAAGGTAGCACTAGAGAAAACTACTAAGATTTCACCTCCTCCACCATCACCACCACCACCACCACCACTACCACCGCTGCTGCCACCACCGCTGCCACTACCACCGCTGCCACCATCACTGCCACCTCATACATACATATACATAGTCACTGATGCATAGTTGATTATATAGGATTAAATGATTTGATGGTTTTAGATATATTCATATATCATACTATCCTCTCTTCAAGTAGAGCAATAGGCACATCTATCAGCTAATGCAATACTTTTGCATATTCCTTTGTATTAAAAGGTTTTGGTCTTGCTTTGGGTTTTTGCTTTCTAATTTTTTTTGTTGTAATAATAGCACTGAACATGCAACCCATTTAAACAGTTTTAAGTATACAATATAGTTGTATTAGCTACTTCCTTTCTGCTCTGAAAACCACAACTCTGAGGGAAAGAGAGGCTTAATTTAACTCACAGTTTGGGGGTACAGTTCAGCATGGTGGGCAGAATAGGGTGGCAGAAGGTTTGAGCTAACTGGTCACTTTGATTTCACTGTCATGGAGGAGAGATGAATGCTGGTGCTCAGCCTGCTCTCTCAGAGGTTTTGTTCAGCCCAGATACCAGCCTACGGCTAATGTTACCAATAGTTGAGGTAGGCTGACCTAATCTAAAATCTCCCTTGTAGGTATGCCTCGAGTCTTGTCTCCAAAATGATTCTAGATTCTACCAATTTGATAATTAATGTTAATTATCACCATAGTATCCTTAACTACGGTGTGCAGTATACTATACAGTGGCTATCTAGAACTTAATGATTTTTCAATAGATAATTATGTAAATATTTTTGAGAGTGAAGCTTGTGTATTTTTATAAATAGGAAAGGAAGAAAAGAATGAGACTGTATCAGTTATGATTAATGCTACAATGCTCTGAGATAGCGAAGATTGAGAGTAGAGCAGGTTTGTGAAAAACATTATTTCATTTCAGGTGAATTGAATTTGTATTACTGCCATACTTACAAATGACATGAAGGTAAAACAGGTGATGTACATATTCAGAGTGCAATGAGAACTCTGAATGTGTGCCCCTAGGAATGAGGGTAGACAGTATCAAGTCAGGTGACAGAGTCAACATATGGACAAATTTGCCCTGGGTCCATGACTGGGTAGAAGGGAAATCCAAATAATAAGGAATCGAGGGTGATACCTAAGAATGAGGGAATAGAATGAGATTTGTGGGGGCAATTAGGATGGGATGTGTCCTGCTTAGGAGCCAGCCACAGGGCAGTTAATAAGAGACATTCCAACATTGTGCTGTCCTGTCATTGGCTACATCCATATGAGTTATTTTAGCACTGGTTTAACATTTGTTTTCTCAGTTTATCTTCTTCATATCTTTTAATAATTTTGTCTGATATCTTGAGTATTAGAATAGACCCATTCACAGCAGTTGTGATCACAAATGTTTATGGAACAGTGATAGCCATGTACAAAACTAGAGTGATATGACTGATGCATTGAGAAGGTGATACAGTCCTTCACAGCACAATGGCCATCACTGAGGAGTAAAGTGTGCACTGAACTCTGAGGATGAGTTCAGTAGGTATAAATGGAATTCACTCTCAGGGTCCTGGGGAAGGCTGGCACCTGATAGCTCAGAAGAATAACGATTGAAAGCGAAGTAAACATAGAGTTCTTCAGGTGATATTAGTGGGTTTATTCATTCATACCCAGGGGACAAGAGCTTCCTTTTTCTTACTTTATTCACTGTTATCTATTGTAGAAAAGTTTATAGATATGGCAAAGCTATGTGTATAAGGGGTTAGTAAGGAAACCAGAAGAGAGGGGCTAAGGAGATTGCTCAGTAGATAAAATGCTTGCTGAGAAAGCATGAACTCTGCATTTGGATCTGCAGTACTCAGTTTAAAATGCTGCATATGGTGGCATGGGCCTATACTCCCACCACTAAAAAGGGAAGACAAGAGAATCACAAGGTCTCCCAGACAATTGGAGTGCTCTAGGTTCAGTGAGAGATCATGTCTCCAAAAATAAGTTGCAGGGAGATATAGGAAGACACCTAATGACAATTTCTGCCTTCCACATGCCTTAACATCAGCATACAAATACATACTGACAACATACACATATTCATAACACAGGCACACTTATGGTACACATATATACACTCATAACACACACACACACACATATACACATATGCTCATGTGTGTGTACAAAAGAAAATCCGAGTAGAAGCCGATATTTTGGAGCAGTAGTGAGTAAAAGGAAATTTGGCAGGGCTATTATGCAATGCATGACAAGACAAAAGCTGTGGGACAGGATGGTGGCAGCCCTCAGTGCTTAGGAGGCACATGCTACTAATCCTGTTCTCCAGTGTGTGGCTGTTTCTTGACTCAATTTAAGGTGTTGGGATTCCATGGGTCAACGTCTGTCAAAACATAGTTTTCAAGTACTGTGCTAAAATCATGGAGTATGTACATATATTTATGGCTGTTAAACATAATCATTGTCATATCCACTAAAGTGTTTGTTTTGATGTTATTTTTATGAAGGTTGGACTAAGGACAGTTTGAAATCATGAGACAATCTTGACTCTGTTATTTGATCACAGTATATGGCTGATAACACTTGAAAGAAGAGAATTTAATGATGTTTCACCAATAGTGTTGTTTATTCTCAACCACTCTTAACACCCACAGAATTATAAAATTCAAGAGGGAAAAGCACAGCCACTTGTCTTTCTTTGGCAGATTGTGACCCCAGCATCACATCTGTTGATGTGAATTCTGTACTATCCTTCTACTGACTAAACAGAGCTCAGCCTTTCTACCCTCTAAAACATGTGGAGGGTTTATTGGCTCCACTAGATGCCAATTCGAGACACCCAATGTTCTCTTCTGTGCTTAGAACTCTAAACTTGGAAGAGCTCAAAACAGACTCTGGCTATAATGCCCACACATTTACACAGCACCTTGCTGCTGGGACTTCACCCTTAGTCCTGAAAGTGGGAGAAGGAGATGCTTAGTTCCCCACAGGGACTGGAGATGGAATCCATTCTCTTATGGAACAGACCAGAGGAAATGGTTCCCTGTTCCCTGTTTTTGTCCTGTGGTGGTTAATTCTGATTGCTAACTTAATAGGATTTAGTGTCACCTAGGAGACAAACCTCTGATCATGTCTGTAATGGAGTTTCTAGATTAGGTTAATTGAGGTGAGAAGACCCATACTAATGTGGCTGGTACCATGGTACCATGGATTGACAGCAGATGATGAGTGAAAAACCAAATTGAGCTGAGCACCAGCACCCATGTCTCCCTGCTTCCTTACTGGATGCCACGTGAGCAGCTGAGGAACTCTTCAGCCACTGTGCCTAATTTTTCCCAAAACTGATTGAATACCCTTAAACCATGAACCAAAGGAAGTTGTTTCTGTCCAATATTTGGTCATATTTATGAAAGCAACTAAGACAACAGCCAAATTGTTGCCTGTAGCTCTCCAGAGAGTTCTTTTGTTGCCTGGGGAGTTATTTTTTTACCATCTTCTCTTTCATTTGTAGAAAGGACCTCACTTTTTTCTATTTCCCATTCTTCTTCTGTGACAAAGATGAGACACTTTTCATATCCCAATAATCTAGTGCAGAATTAACTACTCCTGAGGAAAGAAACTAGACATCCATGAACATGCTCCCTAATTAGTAACTTCTTTTCAATTTAAAAAACATTCATGGCTAGCAGACACAGCAACTCAAACATTAGAAAAACAAGCTATTTGAAATGCAAAACTACCCTGGCGCCTGTATTTAAAATAAGCCGCCTCACAGCTTCCCCTATATATTTTATGTCTGCAAACCCACTGCAATGTGTTGCTTTTTGGTGATAGTTTGCCATCTTCCTTAGTTCCCTGGCTGTCAAAACATATCTTTTTTTTTTTCTGCAGGGGGAAGTTGTCCTCAAGTGAGCGGCATTTGCAACTGTTTAATAATGGTCACATGTTGTTCAGCTATTTCCCTGACTTGAAACACTCCCTGTTGTTGGATGCAAGAGGTAAACTAAACCTTTGAAATTCAATTCACAAATCTTAGGAAGTCACTGAAACTTACAAGATTCATTGCGTCCATCCTTGAAGTTTTATAAGCAGGAACAATTGCTAAGAAAAAGAGTCTCTCTGACCTGCCAAGCTGCATACAAGTCACACAGAGAGCTCCAGGGACGTCACTTTTGTGAGTTCTTACACATCCTGATGTGGACTAGTTGGTGATGAAGTTTCCCTTTAGTTACCAGTATTCTTGTAAGCAACCCTAATAAAGCTCACTGGTTCATTATTTTAGACTTGTTTTCAGTGTTCTATCCAAGATGAGTTGATTATTGTACATATCTCCTCAAGAAAAAGCTTCATAGCAGCATGGATTTACACATAGGACAGAATATTATTCCATTTCTGGATTCTTTTTTTTCTTTCAAGCTTGCACACATACATCTGCTTCTGTTCTGCACTGTTCTGAAAGTGACAAAATTCCTACAAGGCTTTTAGACACAGTCTGGAGACAAACAGAAAGAGAATGGTGTGAATGCTAACTGCTGGTCTTGATTCAGACCCACACAGGACAGCTCTGCCAGTTTCTGCAAAACTTCACTCCTGACTTCATGGCACGTTGTTTATAACCAGCTGCTTGGCTGCTTACAGAGTATTCATACCCATTTCACTTCATGCTTCATCTCCACCAGATTGTGTTTTTGTTCCAATATTGTCATGTTATTCTTTACATGTGTGTTTGTGTGAGTATATTTGAAGATGCACGAGTGTGGGTATGTGTCTTCACATGTACATACCCATGTAGAGTCTAGAGGACAATCTCTGGGATACTACAGGTATTGTAACACATGTGACATCCATTTATTCTGAGGCAGAGTCTCTTATTGGCCTAGAATCCAGTAAGTAGATAGGCTACCTGGTCAGAAAGCCCAGAGCAACATGTCTCTGCCTTGCTAACCTTGTGATTGCAAGTACAAGACAACACAACTGGCAATTTTTATATAGGCTCTGGGGAGGGGCTTGAAATGAGGTTAATGTGCTTAGAGTTCACTGACTGAACAATCTTTCCAGATCCTGTCAAGTTCTTCTTATGGTGCTTCCATCTTTCTTATTTTCAGTTAACTTTATGTATTACTGTCTTCTGTGTACATGTGTGTAGTAGGTGTGTGAGTATTAGCATGCCATGTCATAAGACATGTGGAAGTCAGAGGACAAATTTCATGAGTAGAATTTGGTGATGGAACTCAGGATGTTAAGCTTGCACAAGTACTCTGATTACTGAGTAATTTCACTAGCCCCAGGTTACTTTTTTCCACCTATTTTTTGTTATTGTTTATTTTGAAAGTTAGGAGAGATTGAGCTCAGAGTCACCTCAACATCATAAACCCCTGGAGAACTCAATGGCTCCCACTAGCTTCAGCCTGCACTGAAAATGGTCCTCCTCTGTCTTCTGGGTTAGCTTCAGCAATCTGCTAGTTTTCCACTTTGTTCTTCCCTTTGCAACCTGCTTGTTGAGGCCACCACAGTACCATGCCCTGCCATATGTTGGATGTATATTCTACCCTCTTTTTCTCAATTGCTGCCTCACTTTTCCTGAGACTTGAAGCTCTGGTACTATATTGCTCTCTCTTTTTTTGAAAATGAGTAAGCACCTTTACTCAAATATTTTATGGGTTTAATAACTTTACCCAGAATTTATGGCATTGTAAGGATGGGTCAATTCTTGAATTTGTGGTTTTCAATTTTCCTGCTGCCTTTAATCAGGCCTGTAAACAACACCAATTTCTTCCTTCTTGTCTCATGAGCAGAGAAATTTTCATCTATACCTTGAGCCTGAACCTCTATCCTAGAATGTGCTTATTTCATCATGATTATAGCTAAAAAATGAAAAATGAAAGATAGCCTTTACTTCATTCCCTACATCGATGCCCTTGCTGTGCAGAGCAGAAAAGACTTCAGAAAGGTGACATACTTCCCTTAAGCTCCACCAATGGTCATCAGCAGACCCCCAAGCTTTCACAACTTGGTCAAGGCCTTTATTCAGACCTCTATTTCTGCTCCTGTGTACCACTCTCTCCTTCACAGATGGCCCCAGGAGTGTACATTCTCCAACCAGCAAGTTACTTAACTCCTATGAAGTTCAGTACCCCTGAATGGAAATTCTGTATGCTCTTCCAAAAAATAGATATGTAACTGGACTATGGGGAAAGGCAAGAATTGGACCTCTAACACTTCTGGGAACTCCTTCCTTCTTCCTTTGATGATTTTTTTTTTCATTTGAGAGAGATAGATAGAGAGTTGTCCTGTGCATATACATGAATGCGGAGACCCCAGGTTGACATTGGGAATCTCCCTCCACTGTTTCCCACCCTTATTTGAGGCAGGATCTCTCAGTTAATCCTAGAACTCACCAATACTATTAGCATAACCAGCCAGCTAGATCCAGGGATTCCCTGTTTCTGTGGACCACAATGTCCACCCAGCTTTCATGTTAGTTCAGTCAAAGAAATATCCCACAGATGTGCCCATAGGCCAATCTAATTTGGCAATTCCTTGGCTGAGACTTTTTCAGATGACTTTAGGCTACATCACGTTAACTATCTGGCCTATTAAAATAACCCCCAAGCTCAGGTAAATGAAAAGAGAGGTGAAAAGAGAGGAAGGACTCTACAAAGCTGTCCTTTGAACTCTACCCATGCATTTTGAAAGTCCTGTCACTATCTCTGTCTCTCTATCTCTGTATCTGTTTCTCACATACACACACACACAAATAAATAAATAAAAATTGAAAAAACAAAATAAAACAAAGAACAACTTTAGCATAGGGAGTGTCTTTTCTGCACCATTTATGCATGCTTTTGCCCCACCTGAGGAATGATTTCAAATGAATGTTGAAAACATCTTTATTTCCTTAGAGCAATACAACAATTAGAGACATGATCTCTTGTACAGAGATGAAGTGATATCTGGAGAGATATAATCAGTGTAAACCAGTGTAAGTCACAGTCATGGGAGGTAGAAAGTTGAAAGGGAATTCATCTCTTGCCAGGCAAGGCTGCAGCTTCTGAGGTGAGATTTAAATTCAGCATTTAAGTATCACATAAAATTCTGAAAGAAACCTTGGGTAAGAGAGGCCATCATGCATCCAGCTCTGGTCATTCTTAGGAAGCACAGATTTCATAATATATGCATTTTGTCCTTGTGATTTTATTCTTGAATATCTGTGTTTGGATAGAGAAATATAGAATTGTGTGGGGGGGGGCGCGCATGTGCATTTCATTTCATAAATTATACAAAGGACACTGGGTGAGGCAGTGCATGTGTTTAATCCTAGCACTCGAGTGTGAGACAAGCGGATATTGATTTCAAGGGCAATCTAAACTACACAGTTAGAACAAACTTCAGAAAGAAGGGCATCACCAATAAAGCACGCTAGCAAACACTAATTAAGATTCTGTTTCTAAAAGCTGCTGAAGTTATAGCTCATAAACTCTAGACCCCGAGTTGTTGAAGAGTTTGACAAAGCTGTAATGTCAAGCAAATATATGCGTGAACTGTAAAAAAAAACTGTATATTTTATGAGTGTGAATGAGAGAAAGAACTGACCATCATAAAAAGGAATATTTCAAACAGCAATAAACCATTATGATAAATTACTGTAGCTACATGCAGATGTTTAAACACAACTACAGATATGTAAATACTTTAGCATCCAACACAGGAATAGCTGGAAAAAGGTTGAAATTTTTTGGTAATGCTAAGCTTGCCTAGAATAGTTAAAAAATTTCATCTTTCTAACTAATTTATTTAGAATTAAGGCTTTTCTAGGATCTTGTTCATTTGCACTGAGTCTATGTTTGTGTGTATAAAGGTAGATGCATTTTGAGGTATATGTGTACATGTTGGACGTCAGTCAGAGGAATACCTTGGTTATTATTCTTTAGGCACCATCTACCTTGGGGTAGGTTTGCTTGCATGTGTATTGTTTATTTATTAATATTTTGTTTATGTTGAGCCAAGCTTTCTCACTGACCTGGAGCTCATCAAATAGGTTAACTGGCTGGTCCTCAACTCCCAGAAATCCACAGTTCTTTCTCTACCCAGTATAGGATTACATGTGTGTGCCACTGTACCCAAAACCCAATGTTTTGGGGTTTTTTGTTTCATTTCATTTTGTTTTTAATGTGGTTCCTAGAGGTTGGGCTCTGATGCTTGTAAACGAGCATGCAGTTTACTGTTTTTAAGAGCCATCTCTGATGCCCCACAATTTCTCCTTTTGCTATAACCAGTGAGAGCAAATTTTCATTCTTTTGAGGTATGTTTGAGTTAGAAGTAGTTAGGAATCACTTCAAATCTTCATCTGGAGAACATTACTCTGTGCTAAATTAGGTGTCCCATAATGAAAAGGGCAGGACAGCTCTTAAGACAATTTTATAATGGCTCAGAATTGAGAGTGTGAGCTGCTCTTGCAAAGGACCTGAGCTCAGTTCCCAATATCCATAATGAGAAGCTCACAACCACCTTAGCTCCAGCTCCAGGGCATCAGATGCTCTATTTTGGCCTCTGTGAGTATCTGTACTCATGCATACATACCCCGCACAGACACAGACACAGACACAGACATAGACACAGACACAGACACAGACACAGACACAGACACAGACACAGACACAAACACACAGACAACACACACACACAGAGACACACACATACACACACACACACGACACAGACACACATACACATTAAGAATAAATAAAATAAATTTTATATATATATTCAATAACAAGATGAGCTGCCTGCCCCTCCCTCATCTTTTCAAGTATGACCTCACACAAGTATCCCAGAGGGGAAATAACCCTATTCCTCCTTGGGGTGTGATTCTCAGAGAATTTACTCACTGTGTTTCCATTCTAAAGTGTTTCTTCTGTGTTGAAACAGATGTAAATGTCCTTGCAGAAATGAAGATATTCTAAAGAGACATTGAGTCTCTGGATCTTACTTTAAGCCTGTTAAACCACAAAGACCTTAGAGAAACAGAAATTTCCCCCAGCAGTCTCAACTTGGGAGAAGGAAATGCTCCAGAGAGCTGGAGGAATTGTCTAGAAAGAGATCTCAACAGTTCTAACAGCTTGTCAGAACACCTGCCAGAATGAGACTGGAGCCCAGACAGTGATGGGTCAATAGTAGGGGCACACCACCACATGGCACGGACTGCTTTGATGTGAGATTTCAATCTCACTTCAGGACCTTGAAGGGGGACTTGAAGGGTTCACTGTATTCTTTGTCCTTCTTTATAATATGGCCACATTGAATCCCTTTCTTTTAACTTAGCTTTTGTAATTGGTTTATTGAGGCCAAGTGTCCAAATGTGGTCTGGAGCACAGGTTGTCACATGAAATTGAATTACAATATATATTCTAATCTGATAAATACTGTACTCCACTATGGTGATATTTTATTTGTACTGAAATGTGATTTTAATTTTATGTTAATAAATAAAGTTGCCCTGGGGTCAGAGCTATTAGAGCCATGGCAAGAGAGTGGTGGTTAGAAGAGCTAGGTAGATTTCTGTGTGTTCAGGGATACAGCCAGTATTGGAGACATACGCCTTTAAGACCTGGAGGGCGGTACTTACAGGCAGTGATGAGGCAGTCATGTGGTTGGGTTTACAACCAATGAGAAGGCAGAACAGAAAGAATATTTAAACACGGACAAACAGGAAGTAGCTCTCTCTCGGGGAAGCTAGGAGCATTGCAGGAGGTAAGATTTTATCTCTGAGCTCTGACCTCTCGGCTTTCTCTTTTACATTGGCTCTGTGTTTCTTATTTTAATAATACGATTGGTTACATCTACATCTGGCGCCCAACGTGACAAGAATCCATTAAAAACTGCTTGGGGCCGGCTCCCTAGCCGGAGCAGCCGGCTCCCTAGCCCTGGCCCAGGTCTGCTTGGGCTCAGGCTGGACTGTGAGCTGCTTGCTTAAAGCCAGTGCTACAAACAGCTCAGGCCTGCCCTGCTAAACAGGGCCCCTGCCTGTAAAGCCAAGCCTTGACTCGGCTCAAGAGGGAACAAGTGGCTGGCTTTAAGCTTTAGCCGGCTACCCCTTCGCTTTCACTTTCACTTTCACTTTCGCTTTCGCTTTCGCTTTCGCTTTCTCTCTTGCTTTCTCTCTGTCTCTCTGTTTCTGTCTCTCTCTCTCTCTCTCTCTCTCTCTCTGGATTCACACCTAGGACACTAGGTGGCTCTTTTGAAATTCGCTCGGATTTCTACTGTTCTACGCAGATTTGGTAAGTCATAAAGGAAACTATTTAAAAGACAAATTTTTTCCACATTTAAAAAAATGGGTTTCCTGTGTACATTGGAAGAAAATTGGGTTTTGTTTGAAATTTTAGGCAGTCTGACAATGGAACAAATATATGAAAAGATTAGTATTATGGGAATTATGCAGTTTATCACCATGCTTATTCTCATTTTACTATTTAAAAAGATAGTCGATTTAAGTGCCAGGATAACAGCTTTAGAAAAACCTGTTAATTTTAACAGTGAAGTTGGTTCAAGTTTGGATCATAAGGTTACAGAAAGAAAGCCTGTTTTCACACAGTCACCCTTAATTTATCCTGTAACCGTACAGCAGATGCCTGATCAAATGGCTACACAAAATATCTGGGCTCCAATTGAACTGATGGATTTTAAAAGGTTTAAGGAGGCAATAGTATCTTATGGCATGCATTCCCCATATGTAAAGCAAATGTTAAACTCTTGGTCAACATATAATAGGATTATACCACAGGACTGGCGGGACCTTGCACAAGCTGTTCTGGAACCCAGCCAGAGAATTCAATTTCTAACGTGGTTTAAGGATGAAGCTAGAAACGTAGAAAAACAATGGACGGATAAAGGAATACAAGTTTGTCAGGATCAGCTTATTGGAGAAGGCCAATATGCTTCAATACAAACACAATGTTTATATGATGTTCAAACCGTAATTTTATGTCGAATGGCAGCCTTGAATGCATGGGACAGATTTGAGGAACCAGGAAAAAAACCTGAGTCATTCACAAAGGTTATGCAAGGCCCAAAAGAATCTTTCACAGATTTTTTAGAAAGACTGGCTTCAGCAGTAAACAGAATGGTCTCAGGATCAGAAGCTAGTAAGGCAATAATTGAAGCTTTGGCATTTGAGAATGCGAATGCAGCATGTAAAAGAATAATCAGGCCGTTAAAGGCAAGATCTGCACCTTTGGAAGATTGGATTAGAGAAACAATTAATGTTGAGGTTGATGAGCATGATGATACGTGGGTAGGAGAAGTAATTTCAAAAGGTTTGAGGAGTGTTAGATGTTTTGGGTGTGGAAAGCAAGGACATTTTAAAAGGGACTATAAACAGGTCATTCCTAGAAGCAATGTTTCTTCAAGGAACAATGGCAACAGAATGCCCCTTCCTTCTGGAGTATGCAGAAGGTGTGGTAAGGGAAAACACTGGACCAATGAATGTAGATCAACAAAGGACAGACAGGGTAATCCTTTGCCTCAGTTTTCGGGAAACTCCCGGAGGGGCCTCATGCAGGCCCCCATAGCAAAACCAGTTCAAACCTTTCCTGCAGCTGTAGAGGAAATCCCTGCTCTGAGCGATTAAATAACCAAATGACTATTGGAATAAATCATGCTGGTCAGGATGATGAAAAAGAGAGAATAGAAAATTCAGGAGAAAACATAAAGAAAATTTTTTGGCAAACTTCTATTAATGAACAGAGACCAAAATTAACGATAAAAATAAATGGTGTTTTGTTGTCTGGTCTGGTAGACACAGGTGCGGACATTACCATAATTGCACCAGAATTTTGGCATCCAGCTTGGCCTCTTCAGGAGGTAAACGTTCAACTGTTAGGAATTGGGACATTATCTGGAGTGAAACAGAGTGCAAGATGGCTGGAATGTATAGGTCCAGAAGGACAGAGAGGAAAATTAAAACCATATGTCGCTAACATAGCTATGAACCTGTGGGGTTGAGACTTGTTGCAACAATGGAATACTCAGATTAAAATCCCTCCAATCTCAGAAACAAATCATAAACTAGCACATGTTTCTGAGAGAAATATTAGAAGGCATTATTTTGAGTGGTCACCAGCCATCCATATTATACAAGAACAGGGCACAACAACTGATAATCCTCCAAAAATACCAACAGCTCTACCTTTAAAATGGTTAACAGACAAGCCTGTATGGGTTCAGCAATGGCCTTTAACAACAGAGAAACTCCAGGCTTTAGAAGAGCTGGTAGAAGAACAGCTAAATGCTCAGCATATTGAACAGTCAACCAGCCCTTGGAACTCTCCTGTATTTGTTATTAAAAAGAAATCTGGTAAATGGAGAATGGTAACAGACCTTAGAGCAATTAACAAAGTAATTCAGCCAATGGGCTCTCTACAATCTGGAATTCCTTTGCCTACTCTGTTACCAAAAGGATGGCCTCTCATAGTTATTGATTTAAAAGACTGTTTCTTTTCAATACCCTTACAAGAAAAAGACAAAGAAAGATTTGCTTTCACAGTGCCTACTTATAATAATTCTCAACCGGTTAAAAGATTTCAATGGAGGGTCCTCCCACAGGGAATGTTAAATAGCCCAACTCTGTGTCAATATTTTGTACAACAGCCATTGGAAGTGATACGTAAAAAATTTCCTAAATCTATAATTTATCATTATATGGATGATATTTTACTAGCTGACTCAAATGCAGATACATTAGAAAGAATGTTTGAAGAAGTAAAGAAAATTTTGCCTTGCTGGGGATTACAAATTGCTCCGGAAAAAATACAAAGAGGAGATTCTATTAATTATTTAGGATATAAAATAGAGCTACAAAAAATTAGACCCCAAAAGGTGCAAATTAGGAGAGATAGACTACAGACTCTTAATGACTTTCAAAGATTATTTGGAGATATTTCTCATCTACGAACTATTGTTGGGGTAAAAAATGATGAACTGACTAATTTGTTCAAAACCTTAGAAGGTGACAAGGACTTAAATAGTCCAAGAGAATTATCACCTGAAGCTGAGAAAGAATTGGCCTTGGTAGAAAAGAAAGTACATGAAGGGCACGTGGATCGTATTGATCCAAAGCTGGATTGCATTTTGGTTATTTTACCTTCTAGGCATTCCCCTACTGGAATATTAATGCAGAGGGAAGATATTATATTGGAATGGATATTTTTACCAAATAAACCAAATAAAAAATTAAAAACTTATGGGGAAAAAATCTCTGACTTGATTTGGAAAGGAAAATTGAGACTTCGTCAATTAGCAGGAATAGACCCAGCAGAAATTGTCGTACCTTTAACTAAGGAGGACATTGAAAAATTATGGACAGAAAGTGAACCTTGGCAAAGAGCTTGCAGTAATTTTTTGGGAGAAATTAACAGCAAATATCCCAAAAGCAACAGAATTGATTTTATAAAGAGAGCTGATTGGATCTTGCCTCGAATTGTACGGCAAAAACCCATATCTGGAGTTCGTACATTTTATACAGATGCCAACAAACAAGGAAAGGCAGGTTACAAATCAGAAAATTTAAGTAAAGTGGTACAAAGTCCTTATAATTCAGTGCAAAAATCAGAATTGTATGCTATTCTGTTGGTATTAATGGATTTTTCAGAACCTCTCAACATAGTAACTGACTCTCAGTATGCTGAAAGAGTGGTATTACATATTGAGACTGCAGAATTTATCCCTGATGCTTCAGAATTAACTTCACTATTTATTCAATTACAAGATACAATCAGGAAAAGGAGTCATCCTTTATATATAGCTCACATCCGATCTTATACTGGTTTGCCAGGCCCTTTAGCACAAGGCAATGATGAGATTGATAAATTATTGGTAGGAAATGTGCTGGAGGCCTCAGAATTTCATAAAAAACATCATGTCAATAGTAAAGGTTTAAAAAAAGATTTTTCCATAACCTGGCAACAAGCCAAAGAAATAGTAAAGAAATGTCCTACTTGTTCCTTCTATAATCAAACGCCATTACCAGCAGGATGTAACCCAAAGGGTACTCAGAGGAATGAAATCTGGCAGATGGATGTGTTTCACTTGGCAGAATTTGGAAAATTGAAATATGTACACCACACCATTGATACTTATTCAGGATTTCAATGGGCAACTGCTTTGAGTTCTGAAAAAGCTGATTCTGTAATCACTCATTTGCTAGAAGTTATGGCCATCATGGGTATACCTGCACAAATCAAAACTGACAATGCTCCATCATATGTCTCTGTTAAAATGAAACAGTTTTTTGATTATTACAATATAAAGCATATTACAGGTATACCACATAATCCTACAGGTCAAGCAGTTATAGAAAGATTAAACAGAACTCTAAAGGATATGCTAAATAAACAGAAAGGAGTAACAAAACCCCCCAGAAATAGACTGCATAATGCTCTATTAACTTTGAATTTTCTGAATGCCAATGAGAAAGGAACAACAGCTGCAGAGAGACATTGGATAATAGAAAAAACTACAGAATTAAATCAGCCTATATACTTTAAGGATGTGCTGACCTCAGAATGGAAGCCAGGGTATGTATTACGTTGGGGACGAGGTTTTGCTTTTGTTTCTACAGGAGAAGATAAGCTGTGGGTACCATCAAAATTGATAAAGGTTCGATTTGAACAAGAGAAACCTCTTAATTAGAGGAGGTGATAGTTCATCAATCAGCATGAACATCCAATTTAAACTAACTTGTACCTGTAACACATGTCTTTTCATTTAATCAGATAATAACTTGCCAAAAAGGAACATCCCAAAAATTAGTCTTGGGGGAAGGTTTTTGTTTTTGTCTTTTAGGAGAATGAAGGTTAAGGAATCTGAAGGACACAAGACAAATGAGACAACTGAAGAAAAGGGACAAATCATCTATCCCAGGAAACAGAGTATATGGGAGTATATGGCATATGGGTATATATTATCTAAAAAATTTTATGTCTTCTTAAATGTTTGTTTCTGCTTTTCTCTAGAGATTTAACACTATTGGTTTTCTAATAGTCCCAGTTCAATTAAAATTTAAAGCTGACTTTGGAGTTGGAGAATGGCTCTCTCCTTCTTTAAACTCAATCATGTTGTTAAAAGGAAAATGCAAACTCCCTGTATCATGCCAGAAAGAGCCATTTTCTGCTATGGGACAGGACAAAAGCAAAATTAATTAAGGGACTATTCTATTACTAATCTCAACTCTTTGATTCTATTCTGATTCTTTAAACTTTTCTTAAAGTATAAATTTTATATCAAAATTTACAAGATTGATATATATATATATATATATATATATATATATATATATATATATATACATTTTAAACTTTGTTAAGATATGAATGGTCATATAGAGTACTAACTAATTCTAGAAAAAAGGCTTCAATTAGCTGCATATATATGTCTTTGTGTTCGAGTCTCTTATCAGTTTTCTGCAGGAAATCATGGCCAGGCCTAACATCAACTGAAATCTCCAGGAAGAAGATGGGGCCCCACAACAACAAACACAACAACAACAATTCCACGTGGACAATAATAATATCACTGAACTGACAAACATCATCTATAGATCAGCTTTGAACTACAAGGTGCTCAGAGCAATTTTGAGATGACTAGCTGAGATGATCCAGTCTCAAAGACTACTTGAATAAGGACTTGAGATAAACCCTGAACTTTGGCTTTATACATAGAGTGGATAATAATGAAGGATATAGTTATCTTTCCTAGAATTTGACAATTAACCTAAAAAATTTTCTTTCAGGATAAAGATAACTTCGCCCATACCCAGCAGGAAGCAATTTTAAGAATATGACACCCACATTGCCAAAGAAGTGGTGTGGGGCGGGTGGTTTTTTGGTTCTTTTAATGGGTTTTGGGTCTGGGATAATTTTCATTATTTAGGGGGGTAGGTTACAAGTTGTCAAGGGTTAGGAAAAAGGCTAAGCAAAGGAGATTAGATTTAAGGTTCTTGTTTAAAAAAAAAGAAAGAAAGAAAGAAAGAAAAGAAAAGAAAAAGACAATTACTAGTTTTAAATACTTTACATTATTACCAACTATTAGGATATAAAGAAATGAAAGTTAGTAGTTAGACATTACAATAGAAATTGTAGTCATATTAGATATGTTTTAAAAATTGAGCAGATGTATTTTAGACAGGTCATCTTCAAACCCTTCAGAGATCTACAGAATATGGCATTTAAAATGTTTTAATAACTTAGAAATTTTTCTTTTTTGAGATATGTCGCTCCTGGCAGTACCAATCTACTTCAGAGAAAATATGGGCATTGAAGAAACTGCATATGGAGTTAATTTTCATTGTGGCAAAAGTTAGCCACTGGACAACAAAGTATCCTCGTATCAACAGGACAAAATGGACAGACAGAACACGAAACAAAGGACTACCGATTCCTGCCAAAACAAGTGTGGTTATGGCTTTATCAGACGGCATCTTCTGAGGCCAGGACAATATGGCACCATCCCTGAAGTGGCCTTCACAATCTGGAAAAGGTACAGTGCCCTTTTCTTTGAAGGCAGCTGAACAGGCAGTGGGCCGATGGCTTCTGTTGTGCAATGGAACAGCAACTGAAAGCTCACGCCTCTCAATAGTAGACTGGCATTTAATAGAGGGATGTGGAGAAGGGGATGCTTAGATGAAGCCATATATACACAGCCAAGAAGAATGGACAGCTGAATTCAAAAACCATCAACAATTTCCAGAATTTAAAATCCTGAATCATGACATGACACTAGTGGAATTCAGGTGTTTCTGGTACATGGACTGCTCTCACCCAATGTGAGGTTGAACTGTTGACCTTGTGTACAACCTACTTCACAAATGAGTCTGTCAGATACGATAAGCCTATAGGCTGAAGATGATGCCCCAACACTGCAGAGAAACCTCAGGTGACTGTCCAGGCAGCTGGCTGTTTCTGTCAACTCACAAAATTTTCGGAAGTTGCTTTTGTGCACTTCCTGTTTTTATTTTTGTTAGCTAATATTATTTCCTTCTTGGGTCTCTGAGGGAGTTGAAGATTAGTTAGTTATAGTTGAAGATTAATTAGGATAGAAAGTGAATTAGATACATTTTGAACTTACTAAAATAGGATAGATAAGGGAATTATTTTCTCTGATTTGTCAAATACAAATGGACTAGACATCGTTTAGGTATTTGTTACTTGTATATATTGTATATAGTTATTGTACTTTTGTATATAGTTTTTCTTTTGTTAGTTATAATCTTTTGCCTTTTTTCTTTTTATTAAAATAGAAAAGGGGAAATATGGTGATATTTTATTTGTACTGAAATGTGATTTTAATTTTATGTTAATAAATAAAGTTGCCCTGGGGTCAGAGCTATTAGAGCCATAGCAAGAGCGTGGTGGTTAGAAGAGCTAGGTAGATTTCTGTGTGTTCAGGGATACAGCCAGTATTGGAGACATACGCCTTTAAGACCTGGAGGGCGGTACTTACAGGCAGTGATGAGGCAGTCATGTGGTTGGGTTTACAACCAATGAGAAGGCAGAACAGAAAGAATATTTAAACACGGACAAACAGGAAGTAGCTCTCTCTCGGGGAAGCTAGGAGCACTGCAGGAGGTAAGATTTTATCTCTGAGCTCTGACCTCTCGGCTTTCTCTTTTACATTGGCTCTGTGTTTCTTATTTTAATAATACGATTGGTTACATCTACACTCCACACCTTGGACTTGAAGTTCCTGGTATGAAACAGGATCTTTCTTACTCCATCTGAACATGCCCTTCTGTAGATACCTCAAGCCCCAAATTTGAACATGGTGGTACATGCCTATTTATCCCTCTACTTGGGAAATTGGGCAGGATACTTTCAAGTTTGAGACCAGCTTGGTCTATCTAGTGAAATCCAGTCTCAAAACACAAAACAGAAAACCAGGTTTCAGATAGTCAGGGTTGTCACTCTGAATACAAACTCTCTAATCAGGAACACTACTGACTTTCTTCATGACACTTCTCACACTCAGATATTTCTCTTCATTTAACACACCAAGTAAAGCATTCCTACCTATTCCCAGATGAGCAATTCAACTCTTAGCTATCATATCAACTAGTACTATTGAGAGTTACTGGTAGCAAGAGGCCATGGGAGTATACATCAGGTGACAGCTAATGTTCAGCAGGTTGACCCACCAGACTCTTTGATGGGGAGCCCCACATGGCAAGGCCATAGAGTTATTGACTGTAAATGACCAGTTGCTCCTATCTGTAATTTCTCTCACATGCCATTTCATTTCTTCCCTAAGAACTATGCTGTTGTCCTACTGCTGGTGTGTTTGTCTCACGTATATATTCCATCTATTGGGCACACATATCCGTGGATGGTCAGAAAGATGACTTCTCGTTTAATTGCATAAAATTGATATATAGAAAATATACAAGGATATGCTTCATAACTAGATCTGTTGTCCCACAAGGATTGCATACCCTTAAAAGCCTGCTTTGTTCCTTTTGCTCATACTAACTGCACATATTCAGCTCATTTTTATCTCAGAGCAAGTTGAAATTAGACTAAAGGCCTTTGCATAGAGATCATAAGTTTAAAACTTTACAGTTATGTACAAGGTCAGAGTTGTAGGTGTTCAACAAAGGTTATCCACATAAAGCACTCCAAGAAAAGCATGCCAGTTATTTGCTTGCCAAGTCTGCTGATAAAGAGCTATGACTCAGAGTTTGTCTCACTGGGTCTTCCTCTGGTCTCCCTCTGGTCCTGAGACCTTGAAACCCTGTGTTGCCATGGTAAATGGCTTGGCTCCTTATTGCTTACCCTAATAATGTGCTTTTGACCAACGAGAGGTAACTCTTGTAACTTTTTCTATTGCATCAAGTCTCCTAAAAAGAGAAAAAAAATTAGGCTAGAGGAGAAGAAGCTAGGAAGGATTTAAAATAGGACAAGAAAATTAGATGAAAAGGCAAAACAAATAAAGAAATGCATAGAAAGAGAATGGTGTGAGCTGATTCTTTTGCCCTCAGATTCTTAGGTTTTCCTTGCTTGCTGTAGCATCTTTTCTGGACCCTGAATGGGACCTTGAGGCAGGACCTCAAAGGACCCCATTATAGTACCTTTCCTAAGTTGTTTTTGATTAGTTCTTTTGTTCCTGTGTGTGCGTGTGCGTGGGTGCGTGGGTGCGTGCGTGGGTGTGTGGGTGCGTGCGTGCGTGCGTGCGTGCGTGCGTGCGTGCGTGCGTGTGTGTGTGTGTGTGTGTGTGTGTGTGTGTAGGTTCATGCCATTCTGGCATATGTGCGGAGTTCTGAGAACAAATTCAGTGTCAGCCAGCCCTCACTTTTCCTCATGTCAGAGATCGGATTTCTTGCTTAGCCATTTATATACCAGGCTAGATGGCCACTTTCTCCTGTCTCCATCTTCTATCTCCCTGTAGAATGCTGAGATTATCGCTGTGATATTACACCAGATTTACATGGCTTCTTGGGATCCTAACTCTGGTCTTCAGATTTTCAAGACAAGTGCTTTATTCACTTAGACACCTTCCCAGCCCTCTTTTTTCTTTTTGAGACAGAGTCTCACTATATGACTCAAGCTGGCCTCAAACTCAAGATCCTATTGCAGTCTCCCATAATGCTGGGATTATAGGTGTACATAACCATACTTGTGTCTTCTGATTTTTTAAATAATTGTTTTAAAGTTTTATTTATTTATTTTGTGTGTGTGTTAATTTATTACTAGTAAGTGTACCATGTGCATGCCTAGTGCTCTTGGAGTCTAGAAGGTGTATGGTATCCCCTACGAATGGAATTACAGATGGTTGTAATCCACTATGTAGGTGCTGGAAACCAAACCTGCTTCCTCAGAAAGAGCAACATGTATTCTTAACCACTGAACTCCTGCCCCTCTTCTGATGATTATTATTCTCACCATATCCAGATGAAAGGGCTCCTCCTTTAGGCCTCCATAGCATTTTTCTAATGATTTTATTATGGAAACACTTGCTTTATCTATCAGAAACTTTCAACTGAATCCTTATTTTCTAAGAGGTATCACACACTACCTTTATCCTCCGGAAAGCCCACGTGGCTTGTAATTTACATTTCTTTGAGGAAAGGCTTTGTCAGGGGCCAATCCTCATAGGCATTTAAAGGGAGTATGATAAAAAGGAGACTTTAATCACCCTCCTGGAGTGTGGGAGGCTGAAGGAACTCATTTAAAGAACTAAGAAGGAGATTGTAGATGGAGCACCGGGATAGGGACAAGAATTGAATGGGTTCAAAGAACTCTGAGTAGGAGGCAAGATATAATGAATAGTTCCTATGATGCTAGGCAGGTGAGCTCACTGCTCAGCAGGAACAGATGAAAACAAAACACTGGACTGAAGTCTCAAAAGGAGAAAAGAGATAGAACATCAGCAGTTTTGAAAGCATCTTCCCCTATGGAATTTCTACTGCAAGGAACGAATCTTCTAGAGCTTATTCATCTCATGAATATTCTGAAAAGAAAAGTAGAACTGTGCTTTGGCTTTCAAAAATTACACACTGGGTGTCAGAGAAATGGCTCAGCAGTTAAGAGTACTTGCTGTTCTTCCAGAAGATCAGAGTTGGCTTCTAGAACACGAGTCTGATGTATTATTCACAACTACCTTTAGCTCCATTGGATCTGATGCCCTCTTCTGGCCTGCCCAAGGACCTGCACTCATGAACTCAACAGCCTCCACAACACAAAATCAAACCTGGTGTGTGTGTGTGTGTGTGTGTGTGTGTGTGTGTGTGTGTGTGTGTGTGTGTGTGCAAGAGCAATTTGGGGAGGAAAGGGTTTATTTCATCTTACAGCTCTCAGGTCACACACTCAATCACTGAGGAAAATCTAGGATGCAATTTAAGAAAGGACCCTCAATATGGCAATAACACAGAGATCATGGAGGAATGCTGTTTATTGGCTTGCTCCCCATGGCTTGCTCAGCCTATTTTTTATGCCATTCCTCTGAAGAGGGGTAGTTCTGCTCCAAGTAAGCTGGACTTACCCACATTAATCGTCAATAAAGAAAATATAGTAGACATTTGCCTACAGTCAAATTTTTTGAAGGCATTTTCTCAACTGAGGATCTCTCTTACAAAAGAGTCAATCTTATATTGAGATAACATACATCTAGCCAATACAATGCTATAAACCCCAAACTGGCATAATTAAAAAAAAAACAAACTTTCCACTGGTATTTCTGCTTTTTTATCTTTCATGCAAATTTCTTTCCACGCAAGCTTTCAGCATTGTGCAGATTGTGTGTTGGTCCCTGTTGCAGTTCCCTTTGGCATCTCATTTAATTATCATAACAACCTTAGGAAATAAATATTTGTATACTGCTCATTCTAAGCATGAGAAATTTGCATCAGCAGTATGCAACACCATTAATAAAACTGAGGGCCACAATAGTTTCTGTAAAGGAATCTGCCTCAAGAGTCTTTATTTTTAACTACTTCAATAATTTTTTCTTACATATTATTGTTAATGACTCAGCCTCTCCTCTGAAAACACAAGCTTAACCCTTATAGAAGAGGATATGTGACCAAGATATAAGGGTCACAGCCTGCATCCTGGCTAGTTAAAGAGACAAGTAATAGTGAAGAGCAGATAAAATAGACTTATTCCTTGTGGTTACATGTAGAAGAGGAAAGTAGAGATCCAGTGACCTCTCATGTTCATCTTTGGGATCCTGATAGGAGTCTTGAGTTTAAGTAGCAGGCTGGAAGTTCATGTAACTACTTGGCTCTGATCAAGGTGCCGCCCATCCTCTTTGTCTAGCTCCAGTTGATCTTGTAAGGTGTTCTGACGAGTTATCCTAACTCTGTGGAATCTCTTTCCAGGAGAAGAGTTCCTCCTCTAGCTGACACCAAGCTTCAGCCTTTTCCTTTTCTGAGCATGAGACTCCTGGGGAAATTACAATTTCATGGAATCTATTGTTCTATAGTTTGGTAGGGAAAATGAGGGGTACAAGTATCTATATAATGTATTTGTTTTTGTCCAGGTGGTTATAGTATGTTGGAGTTTGTGATTTATTGCATGTCTACAGAGGTGCTCTCTAACCCTCAGTGGAAAAATAAGTTTACGGTCAGCAAATGGTTCAACAGTTAAGTGTGCTTTCAGCATAACCTGACAACCTGAGTTTGAGTTTTCTCCAGAACCTATGTACAAGGGCTAGATGGGGTGGCATGTATCTGTGACCTCAGCATCTGGCATGGGAATGAGAGTGAGAGACAGAGAATCATCTGTAAGCTTGTGGGCATGCAGCCTGAAGCATGACAAACCGCAGAAACAAGATGGATGGAGAGAGTCCACTCTAGAAAGTGTTTCTCTGATCTCCACATGTGTACAATAGTACCTCTGTGTGTGCACATACAACCACAGAGGAGCACACTTGTATCAACATGTGTATGCATGTGTACACACACATAGAGAGAGTGAAGAAGAATTATTAAATCTTTATTTCTGTGTTTGTTTATGTGTTGGATGTTGTGCCTGCAGTGTATGTCTGTATACCATGTCTGTATCTGGTGTCCCCAGAGGTCAAAAGATGGTCACATCTCCTGGAACTGGAGATACTGATAGTTGTAAACTGTCATGTGGGTATTAGGAATAGAACCAGAATCCTCTTGAAGAGCAGCCTAGACTCTTAGCCACTTGGGCCACTTTGTAAGTCCCATAAGTAAATGTTTAAAAAGTTTAAGGTAGAAAAATAAGTTTGATGTTTTGATCCTAATCCTGAAAGCAAGTCTTGCACAAGTTTAGAAAGCAGGTCCTTCCTCTCTGTATTGGATACACAGTAAATGGGGGTAATAAACACACTCAACCTTCCACAGAGGAGTATTACCCTCCTTACCCCTCCTGTGGAAACCTACCATTTCCCAGCTGTCTCCAGCACTGCATGCCCATCTGGCACATGTGCAAACATTTCATCCTGGTTTGCTGTCTGTACCTATCCTCCTTATTTCTCATTTCTATTGTTGTAGTCAGTATGTCTGTGCTTAAATTTGAAGCCTGTGGCTGCTCTGGCGGGCTCTCAAGCTTTCTATTCAAAGCTTTCTACGTCCTCTAAAGGAAGAGACCTGACAAGGATGGGGCCCAGCCTAAGGGCTAACTCCCTGTAGATGTTATATAGTGATGATTTCCTCCCTGTCTCTAAGTAAGTCCAAGTAGACAGACTCCCAGTTAGAAATAATTTCCCTCACTTGAAAGAAGTGGATAGTTTTAATATAAATTATGCAACTAGGAAAGATGCTGAGAATTGGTCTCATGTACCTTCCTTGTGCTGGAGATGGAGAGATGGAAGTCTACGCAGCAGATGTGACTATATTAGATAACTAGTTAGAAATTCACAGGCCTAAAGATCACTGAGGATGAATGCCCTCTCTCCTTTTGCTTTGAACTCTACTTCCTGTGTCTTGGTAACACATGATTAAGGAAGGCTGAGGTATGAAATTGCCCCTCACTAAGAGTTTGAGATACCATGTTGTTGTTGTTAGAATGTGAAATACCTTCCAAAGCTCATGTGTTTGAACATTTGGTCCACAGTTGATGACACTGTTAGGGAAAGTTGTGAAACTTTAGGGGGAGGGACAGGACCTTACTGGAGCAAGTAGGTAACTGGTGGGCCTTGAGGCTTTATAAATGAGCCCCACTTCCTGCTCAAACTCTGCTTCCTGGATGCCAATGCAATGTGAACAGGGGCCTCCTGATCTGCCACAGCTCCTTCCATGCCTGTTGCCATACTTTCCCCATCATGACACACAGTTCTCTCTGGAACTGTGAGTTGTATAAACTCCCATAAACTGCTTTTATCTGGGCATTGCTTTTATCAAAGCAATTAGAAAGAAACTAAGATACACAGTTACTCATCAGTGACCCCCTTTCAAGTAGCTTGTTCTGGTTGGTAACCCCCTTTAAGAAAATTCTAAGATCCACAGTAAGAAGGAAGTGATGTTCCTGTCAAGAGAACAGCTTGAAGCCAGAGTAGGAAAAGAAACAGGGTTCTTTGGAAGACATGATCAGAAGATGGCAAAAGAAGTAACTCCTCAAAGAGATGGGCATTCATAGATTCTAAGAGTCCCTGCCTCAATGCATTTGTTTACAGACACTGCCTGTGCCTGCTGGTGTATTGACTGTAACTTCTTCTTTGCTGTTTCTATGTTCTTTCTTTGGATGTTAGCCAAAATCTTAAGTCGGATTGCTCTGACCCTGAACATTCTCACTCTTCAGGAGAACAGTTCCCCTGTCACTTCATTATTGTCTCAATTGTCCACTTGACAGTATCTGGGCAGGAACTGAGGGCATCATCAGGAAGAATTTACTGAGAAAAGACCCTCCCAAAATTAGTAGCACCTTTCAGTGGCCCAAACATACAGAAAAAAACTCAGTGATGATCTGTGCCTTCTTTAGTGTATTTCTGGTGAGAGCATATGTCTGGGTTTGTTACCATTAACAAATTCTATAGTTTCTTAGCTTTTCCCATGTGGGCAAAAGATCAGTGACTCTCCAGAAAATTCAGGTCTTCAGTCTCAGATTGGGACTGCCAAGGCATCTAACTTTATAGAATGAGCAGTTCCTGGGTTCTCAGTCTCTCCAGCACGCATATGGTCATTGTTGGACTACTCAGCCCACAGTACTTATTAACCATTTGAGTAGATCTACTTGAATTCTCTACATCCTATCCATTCTCTTTCTCCAGAGAATCCTGCTTAATGCATTCCCCTCTTGGCTGCTCGAAAACCTCCATTATTTAGCCTATCTGCTTTCCTAAATTCCAACTCAAAAAGGTAACTGTCTCCATCTCTCTCGTCTATCCTCCTCTTCCTGACATCTGCTAAGACCTTCAGCTTGTCCATAACTGTCTCTCTTCTTCTTGTCTATTGCCTTTGTGGCATCTTCTGAGGCCTTCAGATTACCTGCTTTGTTGTTTTTACTCACACTCTTCAACAAATATGTCCTCAAACTTCCATCTGAATCCATATTTTAATTATTTTTATCTGGAAGAATGAGAATCTACAGGAGGGTCTTTGTGATCTCCATGGCAGCTGGATTGTTGATGCTAAAGATGGCTGTGAGAATCAAGTTGGAGCTCACAGGGAAACTTTTGTTTTCTTGCTTCATGATGACTGCATCATAACCAATTTCACCAAAGACCAAAAATTAGAAAAAATAATTTATTAAGGCACACTACCACAGATATATTATTACTGAGATGCAGCTTTTACTGCAGGATTCTGTGATTTCTTTGTGAATTGGTTTTTATATTTTCCAACTAGAAGTTACTATAAAAATCTATCATCTTGGCATGGAAATGCTATGATTACCGAGGTCTTTTACATTGGAGGATAGAATTGAGAGAGACTGGGCAACACCTTCAATAATAGAACATAAAGAGCAGTAGTCGGTATTTGACTCCAGGTATTTGAAATAAGAGTCTCAAAACCAAGATTTCAAGAACTATAGGTAGTGGTAAACTCTAGATAGGACAACTCAAATCAGTGCCAGAGACTTCCCTTCCAGGGACCATGGGAGAGAGCTGTTCATCTGTCTCCTAGTTAACTTTTCAACTTTGGAAATATGTAAATCCCTGCTTTCATCCTATAGTCTGGATTTTGGGTAAAATAAACTTTCCTGGAAGTGGCCCACCTAAGCAAGGCACAGAGGGGATAGTCAGGAAAAGAAAAATGCAAGCCCTGTGCCAAAGTTAGAGTCACTGAGGCTCAGCTCAGTCATCAGTTTCTGTGGAGAGTATATTCCCACCTTTTACCAGTGCCTGCCGTATCAAAGACCCTCATTACCCATCTGCTGGGCTGGAGCCCCTCAGGCATTCACTCAGCACTTCAAGTCTAACTGCTCTCCTTGTTATCTTCCCTCTAGTCTTTCTATCTCTGGTCTTGACTTTACTTTCGTAGTCTGATTCATGCTCCTAGAGTCTTCTTTATAGACGAGAGTTGCACAAGAGTCTTTGACTGCGCAGGAAGGCTACGGAAAAACAATTGATGGCCTGCGATGTTGTCAGTATGAGATTTTTCACCCAGTTCCCAAAACAAGGTCAGACTTTCTCCACTCCATGACTCCATGACCACTTACACATATACAGCATACAGAAGTGCAGGTTTTACTGTCCTTTTTCACATCTTTGCCTTAGAAAAACTCTCAAAGCCCATGTCTTACCATTTTACTACTCTAGCCCTTAAAATTTCTACCTGCCCCCTTTGCTCTTTGGCTACAGTGAAACTTCTCAGATCAACCTGAGTATTTATAAGTTAATCATCAAGCTTGTAGAAGGCTGACTAACTTGCGCTAACTAATGAGTGCTCTGACTCCTGACAGAAGCAAGGACACATACTTACTACATGTGTAGGATGTGCTGAGATTCGAGAAAGTTTGTTAACTGCCAAGTGAGAAAGATTTCTTGTCTTTATACATGTGCTATGAAAAATAAATTAGCAGTAAAAAAAATAACCTATGAGGCTGATGTTGGAGCTACAGAGATGGCTCAGTGGTTAAGAGCACTTATGGATCTTTCAGAGAACCCAGGTTTTGCATGGAGACTCATAAAGATCTGTAAGTCCATTTCAAGGAAACTTATACCCTTTTCTGTCATTTCCAGGGAACAGGAGTACATGCACTCATGAAAACACTGACACGAAAGTTAAAACAAATATTTTTTAAACTCTGTAAGCATTTTAAAAATTTATCTGTAGAACCTCATATTTAGAAAGTTGTAAGAGAAGTGTCCAATGTCCTGTTTTGTGTTGATTTCTAATATATTAAAAGCTCTAGGCCAGGATTTGTTTTGCCTGTAATCCCACCATTTGCATAAAACGAGAGGATAGTGAAATCTTGTGTCAAAAACAGAAAGAAAAGAAAACTCTTAAACTTTTATACTAAATATTGGAACTGGTTATCCAATGCGAGAATCTAGAAAGCATTTCTACTAAGTCCTAATCACACTTGACAGGAAATAAACAAATAAGCAAAAACCAAACAAACATACAAAAAACTAGATAGCCCCCGGAATAGAGTTACTTTCTCACAACTAAGACAAAGGTTAGCCAATGAAGTTCTTGTTGAATGAGGAGCTGTTTTTGGATCTCCAACAGCCATATAGAAAGTCAGGTATGCCGTGGCCATAGTGAGGGGCATAGGGAGAGAGGGAGATCCTTGAGGCATGTGGGCCAGTCAGGGTTGCCGATCGCTAAGCCCAAGTTTCATCTAATGCTGAATCAAAATAATAAGCAAGAGAACAAACAAAGAAGACAGCTCTTGGTTTCTACAGTCATTTGCACACATGTACATACCCATACACGTGTTTGTACATGAATTCACATACAAATACATAGAAAGAAAAAGTTAAATTTTTGTTCATAGTTTTCTAGAATGAATACATGCCATTGTAAACTGAGTATTTCTCAAAAATCCAATAAGAAATGAATCTTCCTTAGCTCATTTTGCAGGGTAATAAAAACACAAGATAAAAGTGCTCATCCTTCCCTCCATTGTTAGCTTCAATACTGACATTCCCCCAGCATTTTCATGGCAGGGGATTAGAGCTGGGATAAAACACCACCAGTATCAAACAATATAAGAAACCAGTGACAGAGGAGGACACCCCCATACCCATCTACCCACAGAACAGATAGTGAGAAGAAGATGGTCCTCAAATGCCAGAGAAGGAGAGCTCAGTGCCTGTGAATGTCCCCAGTGAACGATCACATTTCTCACGGCCCACGGGAGTTTAGCCTTGGACTTTCCCTGTCTCTCTGGCACCACCTGTGTTCCTCTTTCTTAATAAACTGTCTCCATGTGTTTTGGATCTAACCCTTTGTTCTGGGACCTGACAATTTCAGCAGGTGCCCTGTGAAGTCCGCTAGGTATATATACCACCCAGTTGCATGGTAAGCCAGTTCCTGCAGCTTTTCATCTGAGGAGCAGATGCCAATAGATATAAAAGATACCAGTATTCTAGAGTGATTGTTCACCTAGTCGTGGCTCAGCCAACTCCCTTCAGGGAGGAGTTCATTTTCCCTAAAGCCAAAGCAGTCATTTGCTTCACAATTTACCTCATTATCCATCATGGAACATTCCTGAATACTGAGGAGACTTAATGTGACATCAGACACACTTCATCAGTGCACATGTCTCAGAATCAATTTGTGTGTGGTACATGCCCTCACACATACACACCGATAGAGACATTGAAAAGTAGTTAAATTATTAACATTTTCTATCTAACCCATAAATATTTATGTAATGGACAATGTATTTGACAAAGGTGTTGAAGTCCCTATATCCTAGAGTGTCATCCTGATCTCTGTGAGAATTAATCTTGACTGTCAATTTGATAGAACATAGAATCACACAAGGCACAAACATCTAGGCATGTCTGTGAGGAAATTTCTTGCTTCTGTTAACTGAGATGGCAATATCCCTAGATGTGGGCAGTATCATTGCATATATCCTGTACTGAATAAGAAGACAGACTTGACCTCAGTGCTAGTGTTCATCCATCTCTGCTTCCTGACTACAGATGTAATGTGACCAGCTGTCCTACCTTCCTTGTATCTCCTGGAACTTCAAACCAAACCCTTATTCCCTGAGGTGATTTGAAGAAGAATGGGCCCTGTAGGCTTACATATTTGAATGTTTAGTCACCAGGGAGTGGAGGTGTTTGATAGAGTCAGAAGGATTATGAGGTATGTATGGCCTTGTACAAATAGCTATGGCCTTGTTGGAGCCCATGCCAAATCCAGAAGTAGTCCAGCCTTGTTCTCTCTCTCTCTCTCCATCTCTCTCTCTCTCTCTCTCTCTCTCTCTCTCTCTCTCTCTCTCTCTCCCTGTATATCATGATGTAAAGCCCTCAGGTGTGTCCCCATCACTATACATGCTGCCATACTCCCTGACATGATAATAATGGACTAAACTCTGAAACTGTAAGCAAGCCACAATCAAAGGCTTTTTTTCATGAGTTGCCCTGGTCATGGCATCTCTTCACAGCAGAAGAGCACTAAGACACTCCCTTAAGTTGTTTTTTTATCAGGGATTTAGTTTCAGCAACCTGGACTGTAGCTCACACCATGTTTGTGATTTAGAGTGTGTCTTCTCTTATACTTAAATGTCCTATTCTGTCTTTCAGGGGCTCCAGCACCCAAGTGTACACACTGCACAGACAGACACATGTAATTAAAAATAAATAAATAAATAAATAAATAAATAAATAAATAAATAATAAATCTTAAAGAACACACAGAGAAAAAAATCTAGAGCAGGATCTAGAGATGTAACTCTGTCAAGTGCTTGCCTACCATGCAAGAAGTCTTGGGCTCAATCAGCAACACCATATAAACTGGTGTAGTGGTGCATACTTATAGCCCCCATACTTTGGTGATAGAGGCAGGAGGATGTGAAATTTAAAATTGACCTCAGCTATGTAGTATGAAGCCTACCGGGGCTACATGAGACCCAGTATCAAAGATAAACTGCAAAGCCTTGGCAATCACTGCTATTAAGCAAGCAGGAAAAAGAATGGCCACACATCTATACTGCTGGTGAAAGTGTTCCTGTTTTCTGTCTCTGATTAAATACCTATCGATATTTAAATCCATGATGTATAGTTCTACATGGTGGTGTAGAAATCTCAGTGTAAGACAGACATGAAAGTGAACTGGCAAGGGATGTGATAGGGCTGCCGGGGTGCTCCTCTGTAGATCCCTGTCTAGAGGATGTGATAGGGCTGCCGGGGTGCTCCTCTGTAGATCCCTGTCTAGAGGATGTGATAGGGCTGCCAGGATGCTCCTCTGTAGATCCCTGTCTAGAGGAAAACAAACCAGCAGTGGCATTCACAAGGGAAGGAGAACTAGAAATTTGATTATCATGTCTGCATTCTGGAAGATTGGGTAGGTATTTAAAGAACAGATTGCTATCTCGTGCTTAAAAGGAAATAGCAAAAAGGATGTATTGACTCTAGACTGATGTAATAATGAAGAGCCAAAATTCTGCCCTTTACTTAACAGCTGTTGATCAGGGAAGTGGAATGAACACCTCCACTAGACCCCATCTTTGGGCTTCTGTAGCAGTATACTTAACTTGAGGCTACATTTGGTTGTTTTCCCCAAAGGGATATCTGGAAACACCTATAGATATTTGTGGTTACTATAACTTGGGAGAAGGGTGCTAACATACTGTACTTTAGGGATTCAGAGCAAAAGAAAGGGTTATCCAGTTCATTGCTCCACAGTGTTGAGTTAGTTGAACATCCCTGAACTCAAGAATAAATATGGTATAAGCGCAATATTGAAAAGATATATGTAACATGAGAAAAGAAGAATAGGCATAAAATCTTTTAAAAGGATTCTTATGTATCTACACACACACATATATACACACTCACACCTCACAAACAAACCCAATATTCTTGAAATAAACAACATAAGTCTGGGCAGGTATTTGCTATAGATTTTAAAGTAAGTTGAAACATGAGATTGCATACCTATTTCGAACTGTTCTGGTTTGAGTTTTCCAGTTTATCTTGTTGTCATTGATTTCTTTGGGGGGGTGATTATTTTGTTTGTGTATTTGTTATTGTTTTGTTTTTGGTTTAGTTTTTTATTGAGACAATATGAAGACAGGACAGATGACCCAGGGAAGCTTCAAACAGTCTATGAAGCTTGAGATGACATTGTACTTCTGATGGTCATGCCTTTTCCTCCTGATTGTTGACATTATAATAGTGAGCCACCATGCCTAGTTTTACACAGTACTGGGGACTTATCCTGCATTCTAGGCAAATATTATACCAACAGAGCTATATTCTCTGCCCTTTATTTTCTTCATGTAATAGAATGGTGAGGAATTAGGAATTGAGAAATTCTTCATTCTCTCATTGTATAAAAAATTCATTGTTTGTACACATTTTGTCATTTGCCATCTCAACTCACTGGAAATCCCTAAAGCAAAGAATAGCCATCTGCTTTGAGGTTACTAATTGATAAGTATACTCATTAACAAGAGAAAGTATTAAAAATTTAGGGAATATAGTAACTCGGTGAGGAAGCATTAGGTGTCTTGTCATTCATTCAGCAAATTCAAGATGGTTATTCAGTGTACCATTGTATGAGGGACAGAGGAAAATGAATATAACACAATTTCTCCATGGAAATATTTAGTAAAAAGTAAAATATTTATACAATCTGAAGAGAAACCAGTATATAAAACTGTTGTGGAATATTTGTTGAAGATATGTTACATTTGTTCAGGCTGTGGACTATTTGTTTAATGATGCAGAGGTGTGCTTCATTCTCTTATGTTGCATTTGTTTAACTCTGTGAAGCTGTGTTACTTTGCCTGCCCCAAACACCTTATTGGTCTAATAAAGAGCTGAATAGCCAATAGCTAGGTAGGAGAGGGATATGCAGGGCTGCCAGGCAGAAAGAATAAATAGAAGGAGAAAAAGAGAGGTAAGCAAGAAAAGGAGGAGGGGAATATTCTGGGGGCCAACCACCTAGCCACACAACCAGCCACACAATAAGAAGAAAAGAAAAGATATACAGAAACAGAGAATGGTAAAAACCGAGAGGCAAAGTATATTGGATAATTTAAGTTAAAAAAATCTGACTAGAAACAAGCCAAGCTAAGGCCAGGCATTTATAAGTAATAATAAGTCTCCATGTAATCATTTGGGAAATGGGTGTCAGGCCCCCTAAAGAGAAAAGAGAAAAAGAAAACCAACTGCATGTAACATCACCTATCATCTCACAGGGTAAATGGTACATAGTTAAGGAGGTAGGACAGATATTCTCTTTAAAACATGTGAAAAGTGTTGTAGGAACTTGGTTATGGACATGAAGATGTGTAAGAGAAAGAAGGGTTTGTCAACTTGGTAGCACCTAGAATCACACAGGAGACAAGGCTCTGCACATGTCTATGAGGGATCATCCAGAGGAAGTTAATTGAGATTGGAAGACCTACCCTGACTGTGAATGGTACCATCCCATGGGCTGGGATCCTGGAATATGCAAAAGGAGAAAGTGAGGAGAGTACCAGCATTGCTGCTTCTTGATTATAGATGCACTATGATAGCTGCTTCAAGCTCCTGCTGCCATGCCTTCCCACCATAGTGGACTGTGCCTTCAAACTGCGAGCCAAAATAAACCCTCGATTTCAAAACATTTTGCTTGGGTATTTTAACACAACAGAAAGAAGAGCAACTAATACAACAGGGAAATTGTCTGCTCCGCTCACAGAAAGAAGGCACTATGAAGTTCCACAGGAAGATGAGGAATATCAAATGTCATTGAGTCCTGAAATTGCAGTAGTAGAACTGTAATTACTTAAGAGAGTTTGGATTAGTCAGAATTTCAAGTTGGGAGGAGGATGTGGAAAGCTCCCTGGTTTCAGGCTTAAGATACAAAGTAGCCATGCAACTGGGTACTCCTAGGGAACAAGATAAAACAGGGCCATGATTCTGACCCATGTTTTATAAGGAACTCTTTATATCCTGAGACAGGATAACAGGCATTAAGTAAAACCACAGGCTTCTCTCCAAACTCTTCATTTACTTTATGAACAGCTTCAGCAATTAATGTGTAGGATTTCACACTTTTTTTTTCAAATGCTAAGGGCAGTCATGGAGTAAAAAACAGCAGCATTATCTCCTTCTTTCCTGGTCTATGGTCTGCAATTGCACTGTGAGACAGACCTTTCCATAGCTCAAAGAATCTCTGACCCCATAAGCCACCCTTTGAGCTTGAACAGGTGTTTATTTAAAGTTGTTTCTACTTTAACATTGGTTAAAGTTCAGATATCCTTGTAGCTTGGAATATGCTACCCCAAATTAGAGTTCCTTGGTGTCCTGAGTGTTTTGAACAGTAGAAATTACAAATGGCCTCATGCTGGAGCTCTTTCCTACCTTTTCAGATCTCTTGCCATCCTGCCTTCTAACTCCTCTAAAATCCATAGAATAAACCTTGTGACTGACTCTTCCTCAAGAGGATCATAGAAACTAGGACTCCATTTCCTCAACATAAGGCATAAAATCTAGGAAGATTTGTGTCTTCCTTTTCACTTGAAAGCTGCCACTGCAGGAAGGTCCTGTCACATTATGGGGGGGGGGCACTATCTAGATCATGGAGGAGAGTCAGAAGAGCTCCCTCCTTAATCTGTTGCTATTTGTGTAACCATGCAGGCAGGAATGAAGGCATTCGAGAAATATGTATGCACCCTTCCACTAGCAGGTTATTGAGATGATGGTCACTAAGAAAATGGGGAAATGAAATGGATGAAGCCCTGGTGCCAGCTGCAGGAGGAGCCAGTGTCCTAAGAAAATTATTCCATAGTTCCTGTAACTTATCAGACATCCTTTTAGAGAGGATCAATCCAAGGATAATGGGCAGGACCACACCCCACAGCTGGAGCAGGACTTCTTAGCTATGTATATATACCATTGGGTCTCTACTTAAACAAAGACCATGTGTCAGTACCCCACAGATGAGCTGGGGGTGTCACTGTACCACTCTCTTTATCTCCCCAGTGTAGCCTTGTTAGAGCAGTCCTCCTCCTTTGCTTTTTCACTCTTTCTTTTTCCTTTAATTGGCTTACTGAGGACAGATGGCCAAGCTAGGCTTGCTCAGGCTGCCAGGACCCAGGCTCTACTATAGGGTTAGATCACACCATTTCACATTTCTATGTGCCTGTCTGTACTTCACTGAAGATAGTGGCATCAAAAGAAACTCGTTTCCCAAGGAATTTTTGAAGGCTTTCATGTCACATATATCTGTATTAAATAAATAGGTTCTATTGTCCCTGGACAACCTCTTTTGACCCTTATGAAGGAGGAGGGAAGGTTTGTCTGCTCCAACCATATTAAATTGGTTCATCTACCTGTCATTTTTTTCTTCCCCAGCGTTTTCATAGTTGACATTTTAACCCTATCAACTGCCCCATCCTGCTACTAAGGACCAGAGGCATTTAAGTCCTGTATCATCAATGATATATTAAAACAAATGATCCAATTAATTTCACTTTGAATCACATTTGGGTTTCCTAACATCAGCTACTTTCTTCTAAGTTATAAGCTGCCACAGTTTGGATCTTGAATGCCCCAGAACCTCTCTTTTTATAGATTTGTCAATACCTTGGCCCTTTGGAGAGGTGGTGGATTCTTTAAGAGCTGGGGACTAGTGAACAGTCTTTGGTATCAGGGTATGTCTGTTTAAGTTGGAAGCTCCTCTCCAGCCTCGTTGTCCCCCATTTCCAACACTGCCACCTCTCAGAAAGCCCACCAAGCAGCGGCTCCTCCCCCAGAGCCACTCAAGACCATGTCTACAGGGTATTTAAGCTTTGGTCCATAGACCTGCCATGTGATTTCTCCTTCCTCCGAGATCACCCGGGAATGCTTTGCTCATTAAACCTGGACTTTTAATTCAGCTTGATTTGGTTTACTGCATTGGCGGAGAAACCTAATACTGGGGATCCAAAAATACTTATCAATGTCCTTGAAGAGAATAAAGAAACTCAGCACTTTCTTTCCCCTCTCCTGTTTCATCCTATCATAATCTCAATGTTATTTTCAGACATCACCATCATAATATGTTGCATCACTATTGACCCCCAAAGCAAGATGATATACTGGTTATGTATTAAACCCTCCCAAAGTATGAGCTGAAATAAGCCCTTCATTTTTTTTCTCTTTTTCTATTTTTTATGTATATGGTATATATTGTGTGCACACATGTTTGTGTGCAGTTATACATGCATGTAGGTACATGCATATGTGAAGGCCAAGGTTGGTGTCAGCAACTATCCTCTGTCATTCTTCCACCTGTGTGGCATCAGCCTCTCTGTGGAGAACCAGCACAGGGTTGGATAGGCCTCATAGAATACTTGTGAGGCCTGTGAGGCCGAATGGAGGAGAGGCAAGCATTCTATTGAGATGTGGAGCAAAGATCAGCATTCTGCAAAGACATTTTAAAGCATTGAGAACCTTTAGATTCAAAATAAATAAATACAGTAAAATAAAATGTCATCCTGTGAAGCCCAACTCTACTTATAAAAAGAGAAGCAGAACAGCTCTGGAAGAATCCTCTTCAGTCGTCTTCTTCCTCAGCATAAACTAACCCTGAGGCATCTACTTGGAGTCCTTTGAAAACTGCAGGGGCAGATGTTTACAGAGCTCACTCTCAAGCCTGAATTATACATACTATGTAAGAAAGCTTTCCTCTAATGGCAGAGGGATGTCACCACTGAAATAGAAATCAAAACTAATAAACGTGCTTGGTTATTCTACCCAGGGCCAAGTCATTTATGAACACATTCATTCACATTGCAGTAAATTTCCTCTAACATTAAAAAGGCTCTGTGAGTAAGAACACTCTCTGTGAAAGCAAGAAGCCCTGGGTTCAAATCCTATGTAATAAGAGGGCATGGCTATGCTTGGGCCTGCCATCCCTCACTGAGGGTGCAGGGAAGAGCATGTATCTTCCGAGCTGCTGGCCAGCCAACATAGGCACAATGGTGAGCTGCAGGTTCAGAGGAAAACCCAGTCTAGGGAACTGTGGTGGAGACTGGCAGACAAATACACTCAATGGCCTTCTCTATCCTCCACAGGTGTACTAAGAGTCTGTGCAGTCATACACATCTATACAGCACACACACACACACACACACACACACACACACACACGCACACACACACAAAGACACACAGTGTTTATTGTGTATATTGTCAAAAATAAAAGTATATACTGTCAAAGTAAAAAAAAATTCCACAAACAATGCCATATGTATTTACTAGCAATAGATGGCAACACTTTCTAATATCAGCTGCCTTAAACACTAGAGCAGAGAAGAACAAATGGATGCTTGGATAGTTGGATAGATGCCTATGTAGATAATTTTAAAGATTTTAATATTATTGGAACATTATGGAAGAATTTTGTATTGAAAGTACATTCAGCCTGTGCATAGTGAACATATATGGATTAAAAACAGAGACCTATAAATATAATTTTAAAAATCAAAACAGGAATCCCAGGATCAGATCAGGATAAGCCTGGCATGATCAAGTAGAGGCCCCCTAAGTATATTATCCACATGAAAATAATTCACACAGCATGTGGCTCGGTGTGTCTTCTCAGCTAAAACCATGAATCTGCTCAGCTTTGCACCTGCAACCAAAGACAAACTATGAGCTTCTCAGATGGAGGCAGAAACAAGTTACTATAAATCAAGGAGAGATGGCTGTTCTGCCTAGCTTTGGCACGATGCTTTCCAATTTGAGCTACATGCTTCCTTATACCTGAACACCAGGAAACTGCAGGTTGAGGAGGGAAGAAATGAGTAATAGGGTGCACCAAAATCCTACTTCTCAGAGATTTAGACAAAGTTGTGAAAGACTATGTCTCCAGCTCCAGGTCTTCCTGTTTGAATGTTTTGTAAATGCAGCATCACTAGCCTAGTACTCATTTTGAATCCTATGCTTGGAAAATGGGCACCTCATCAACCTACAAATAAGTCATCCACCCACTGTATTCCTGAGAAGATCCATTGGGAGATGCATCAGAAACTACAGTTACTGAGAAAAGTTGTCAAGTCTTCTAAACTCCACTGGCATTGTATAGGAAATGACTGTTGTTTATCCTCAGGGACAGTCTTGGTGCAATAAACAAGCCATTAACAATTTAATGCTGTTATAGGTTAACCTTGATTGTCAACTTAATGGGATTTAGGATCCCCAAGAAAACAAACCTCCAGGGATGTCCATGAAGGGAGTTGCTGGATTGGGTTAATTAAAAAGACCCACAAATGTGGAGGAAATTGTTCCATAGGGTGGGATACCAGACTGATGAAAAGGAAAATAAGAGTAGCATCAATGCGCATCTACCTCTACTTCCTCACTATGGATGTAAAGTGAACAGCTGTCTCAAGACCCTGCTGCCCACCTGCCTCCCCTGCCATGACAGACCGACTGTATCAGACAACATTAACCCTCCCTTCTTGAGGTTGCTTTAGTCACCACAGTGTAAAAAGTAACTCATAAAAATGGACAGAAGGAAGAGTCTGGAGTTGAAATCTTCACTATCCCTCCTACCTCCATTATACCCTCTGCCTGAACCACAGCTTCACTGCATTTTAAATTACTCTCTGGGAGCTAACCTGCCTGGAATATTTGTAAGAATTTGTAATAAGGTTATAGAGGCACAAGGAGACTATTCCAGGCAATTTCACAGGCAAAATTCTTGATAAGTAACAAGGCTTTGAAGGTTATGATAACAGAGTAAAGTCTTTTACTTTTCTTTAGTTGAACAGACAGAAATAAATGCATATAGAGGAGAGGGGAGAAAGAGGTATGAGACATAGATGCTGAATCTGAGGTCTCTGGGAAATTATGCCAAGAAAATTCAACCCCAGGAATAAGGATGAGCTTGGCTGGCATAGTCTTTGTACAGCATGTGTGCAGCTTCTAATTTGATCTTTAGCTCTGCACAAACCCAGAGTGTATGACACATCTGTAACCTAGAATTCAGGAAGTGAAGACAGAAGATCAAAAATTAAACACGGTGAGATATGGGCCATACTGAGTTATATGCGACCTCCTCTTTAAAAAGGAAAAAGGGAAAAGGAAGGGAAGGAAAGAGGGAGAGAAGGAGTGAGTGAGTGAGTGAGTGAGTGAGTGAGTGAAGGAGGGAGGGAGGGAGCGAGGGAGGGAGGGAGGGAAGGAAGGAAGGAGCAAATCTGAAGTTTGCTTTTTCTTTAACGATTGCTGCTTCCAACTTTTGTCAGCAGACTTCTCTTGTGACAATACCAACTTAGTATCAAATTATCTTAAAATATATGAATTAGGATTTGGGAAGAGAAGTTGCTATCATGGTAAAGAAGATTCTGGAACTTTGGCCTTTCTCTATCATAATATATTTAATGATCACCTGCCTAAAATAGTAACTTCAAGGAATTTTCCAGTCATGCCTGACTGGTGAGTAAGAGTATAGTAATTGAATGTCAACACCTCCTAGACTTTTGGGGTATAAATCAAACGAGTAAGTCTGAGTGACGACCACATATCAATAATGAAACAGGATTAATTGAAAAACAATGACAAATAGTCGTTGCACAGCGTAACACGTGCACACTGTTTTCCAGCCCATGCAGGACCCAAGTCCTATTCATTCCATCTCCGTATTCAGGACTTATGACAAGCAATCAAAGCACTAAATCTGTGCTCTCTGGTAAACCTCACTTTACTCTAATCTCATCTATATCCAGCACAACTCTTATTTTAAGCACTGTACTTTATAGTTCACATATATTTGATGTTTTCAAGGACAGAGAAGCTGTTGTTTAAAAAGAAATATATACTATCCCCTGCTTGAATAAATGCCGATTTTATGTTATAGTCAGATACTTATTGCTCAGCTTCTGCAGCTTTTAGATTGTCGGGAGTTTCTTTGTCCTTTTTTTTTTTTTTGCACCAAATGACTTTTTGCTTTCCTTTCTCATTAATATCTCTATCTGATAATATTTCATATTTCCTTGGAATCCTCTTTACAGTCATATATGGTATCTTCTTCATTGTACCCTAGAGAAACATGATCTAACTTTGTGATCTAATACTTTATTGTTCTCAACACTCTCTCCATCTCTCCTCCTACTCCCTACATCACTCTTCTCTCTCTCTCTCTCTCTCTCTCTCTCTCTCTCTCTCTCTCTCTCTCTGTGTGTGTGTGTGTGTGTAAATTTGCATATGGAAAGCAGAGGTCAAGCTTGGATATCCCTCAGTCACTTTTCACCTAGTTTTTTGAAACAGGCCTCTCACTGGCCTAGAACTTGCTAAGTAGTGTAGACGGACTGTCCAGTGAACCACAAAGGACTTTGTCTCCTCCTCCCACACATTGGGATTATAAGAGTGCAACACTACTGCATGCATCACTGTAATCTGCTCTTTTTTGTAGGTTCTGGGGATCAAACTCAGATCCTCATACCTTCAAGGCAAGTACTTTATCAACTAGGCTGTCTGCCATGTCCCACTCTCAACTTTAAAAGTGCTTATCTATCCCCATTAGCTTTTGAATGAGTAGATAGCATGTTCTATTAAGTCTAGAACCTCATATAAAGCCCTCATTTTAACACAAGTGTGTGAGTGTGTGGAATGATTACACTTGTGACTGTTCCAGAGTTACATGAAGAGTTTGTTTTAGTATAAGTTTAGAAAAGTAGAGAAACTGACAGATGAGCTTTACAGGAAGACAGTGCCATGGTTGTTCTAGGCTTTCCTAATGGGTCAGTATGTCTGTAATCCCAGTACTAGAAAGACAGAGGCAGGGAGATCATAAATTTGAGGATTCTAATTCTCCCAAAGCAATCATATGCTGAGATAGAATTTTTAGCAGAAAACTAAAGTGAAATTAAGATCTATCAAAAGGGAAAAAATCTGATGAAACAGGAGCCTTGTAAAAAGAGAGGTTTTTTAAGTTTCTTAAGCTCTCTCTCTCTCTCTCTCTCTCTCTCTCTCGCTCTCTCTCTCTCTCTCTCTCTCTCTCGCTCTCTCTCTCTTTCAGAGTCTCTGTTTTTTGTCAGTCTCCATTATTCAGGATTATCTAGAGGAACAGAACTGACAGAATGAATGGGAGTGTGCTTGTGCGTGCGTGTGTGTGTGTGTGTGTGTGTGTGTGTGTGTGTGTGTGTGTGTGTGTTTAGCAGACTTATTAGAGTCGTTTACAGGCTGCAGATTAGCAACTATAACAATGGGGAAAGCCCAAGAATCCAGGAGTTTTAAAGTCAAGGAGGCTGGGTGTCTCAGTATACCCCAGAATCCTGAAGAAGTAGGCTATAATGCTAATGAAGAAATGGACTTGTCACCAGAGTGAGGGCAAGTTGGTAAAGAGCAACATCTTCCTCCTGTGTTTTTAATATAGGCTGTCACCAGATGATGTAGCCCAGATTAAAAGTGTATCTTTCCACCTCAAAAGATCCAGATTAAAGGTGGATCTTCACACTTCAATTGATTTAGTTAAGAAAAATTACTCACAGGTATGTTCAGCCACTGAGTTTTTGTTAATTCCAGATGTAGTCCCATTGACAACAAAGAACAGCCATCACACTGTCCATCCTACCCACAATGTATGGTGAGGAAGTGAAGAAGGTGGCTAGTCATTAGCAGTTAAGCAGTTAAGCAGTTAAGCAGTTAAGCAGTGACCCTCAGCAGGAAATGAATGTGCCAGTAACATGAGATATTGGACTTGCATCTTCTCAAAACCATAGAACATAGAGATCTGTGTATAACAGCACTGTGGTAATTCCATCACTGCCTAAGATGACTTAAATAGATACCAATGAAAGAAGCCCATTAGATGTCTTGATAATTAATCTTGATTATCAACTTGCCGGGATTTAGAATTACTATGGAAATGATTGTGAAGGTGTGCATGTGGTGTGTGTGTGTGTGTGTGTGTGTGTGTGTGTGTGTGTGTGTGTGTGTGTATAGACCCACTTTTACTATGGGGGTCACTTTTTCAAAGACTCATTTCCCAGACTTAAGAAAAAGGAGAAAGAGACAAGAGCACAGGCATTCATCTCTGTTTCCTGACTGGATACACTGTGAGCAGCTGCCACATGTCCCTGCTGCTATGGGTTCCCTGCCATGACTTACTGTATCATAGAACTATAGAACAAAATAGAATTTTACCCCAGTAAGCTGCTTTTGTTACATATTTTGTCATAGCAGCAAGAACAACAAAATTATCTAATATAAATGTCCAGGAAACACAAAGGTGAAATCTAAGTAACAATAAAAGCTGTATAGTTCTCATCAGAGATGGAGTCCTACTCATCTGAAGGGACTCCAGCAGAAGGTTCTCTGATAATTCAGAGTGATAATGTAGTCACTGGTTGTTGAGTACACAATAGAGAAAGGCTTTATTTTATTTACAGATAATGTCTACCTGTTTTATATTGTTTAATGAAATAGAAATGTTTATTCCTTTTAAATAAGGAATCAAACTTGCATGAATATTTGATACTATAGGGCATAGAGCATTTCTGATTTTTTCAGAGTTTATGATATTTCCATTTTGTAGCAATCAGTGCTGAGGACATTAATTCACATCAATACATAGTATAAAGCAGCAGAAGTATGGAAAGGGCCTCTTCAGAGATTGTTGGAAAACTGTCTACTTTTAATATACATGTTTCTAAAAAAAATCAATGAAAAAGACTATGGCTCAGTGAGTTAAGGCACTTGCTGTCAAGACTGATGGCTGGGGGTGTCTTTCTGTACACTGTGAATATATGTTGTTCCCATTGGTTAATAAATAAGCTGCTTTGGCCTATGGCAAGGCAGCTTAGAGGCAGGCAGGAAATACAAGGAGAGAGACAGGAAAGAGAAAGATGGAGTGAGGAGACACCAGCCTCGCCAAAGGAGCAGCAAGATGCCAGCAGACCGGTAATACCACGACCATGAGGCAACTTATGGATTCATACAAATGGGTTAAGTTATAAGAGCTAGCTAGCAAGAAGCTTGTCATAGGTCATACAGTTTGTAAATCATATTAAGCCTCTGAATTATTATTTCATAAGCAGCTGCAGGACCTCAGGGCCAGGCTGGAGAAACAAGCGCCTGCAGGACCAGGCAGACTGGAGAAAACTTT
Source organism: Peromyscus maniculatus bairdii (assembly GCF_049852395.1). Lineage (NCBI taxonomy): Eukaryota > Metazoa > Chordata > Mammalia > Rodentia > Cricetidae > Peromyscus > Peromyscus maniculatus. The sequence goes on from NC_134862.1 coordinate 10,793,814, forward strand.
CAACTACAACTGATGATGGCTTGGTTTCAATCTCTGGGACTCACGTGGTGGAAACAGAGAATAGGCTACTGCAAATTGTCCTCTAACCTTCACATAAACACTGAAGGAACAACCATGGAGCAGCACTGTCTTGAGAGTTCACAGTCGTCCGTATCCGATCAAGGACCATCGACCATCAGTATCAGGATGCTAACATAAGCCTGGTTCTGTCAGACAAGCTTCCCTCCTCCTGTCTTTGTTAATTTTCTATTGCTGTGAAGAGACAACATGACCAATGTAACTTAAAAAAGAAAGCATGTGATTGGAGGCTTATTTACAGTTTCCATGGGTGATTTCATGACCATCATGGTGGCAAGCATGGCAGCAGGCAAGCAGGGATTGCTTAAGCTGAGAGCTTACATCTGATTCACAAGTTGGAGGCAGAGAAAGAAAGAGAAACAGAGAGAGACTGGGCTTGGTGTAGGCTTTTGCAACCTGAAAGCCCACCTCTGGTGACACATCTCCTCCAAGGCCACACCCACTCCAACAAGGCCACACCTCTTAAATTCCTCAATTCTGCCAACTGAGGTCCAGACATTCAAATATCTGAGCCAAGGGGCCATTCTCATCCAAACCACCACACCTTGGGAACTGTCAGCGTGGTTAACTGCGGAGTGAGACTGACTGCTCAGTCTACAGCTCTGAAGTCAAGCTCTTTGAAGACACTTGACACTGACCTTGAAATCATTCCCAATCTTTATTAATGAAAGCTTCCCTAAATCCCACAAGGCCCTTGCCAACCTTCTAATAGGTGCATTGTTTGAAAAGATCTAATAATATAAAGTTCTTTTTAAAAAAGCTTTCTGAAAGAGCCATTAGGGAAACTGATGAAGCCTGTTTTCTTTTCTCACTTTCTCCAAAGGCTCATTAAGGGAGGAGTCTTTACTGTGAAGGGGAGAATGGAGGAAGGGAGGGAAAGGGGCCATAATGGGAAGTTATCATTCCAGCCAGTCAGGACCTTTCTTTCACGAGGGATGGAGAGATGAAAGTTATTATTAATAGGAAAAAGTGACTTTACCCATTGTCCAGGAAGTACCACACATATGTACAATTCTTTTCTCACTAAGCACAATCACTTTTTTTTCTTTCTTCCTGACCAAGGAAACACACAGTTACACAATCAGATGTGTGCACAGACATGCATGCATGTGTGTATATACAAGCACTATGTATGTCTCCACTTAGGTTCTTTCTCAGAGATCTCTAAGTTCATGTTTGATTTTCTGATAAAATGCCAACACAAGATCCCAGGAAACACTTTATCAGTGGACTTTATATCTAATGTTGGGAAGAGAGATCCATATGAGTCCCTCAGAAGTTCCTTGTACATAGAGTCATTTACTCAACCTTAGTGGTGGTATTAATTAGATAAGAGATTCAACCTTGTAGACGAAGACTGCCTGGAACAGACACACTGTGTAAGGTAGCCTTCCATTCCCCTTGTAAAGTAAAAAGCACATGTTGGACCTGGAAAGGTGTCTCAGTGAGTTGAACACTTGAGATGCAAGCAAGAGTACCTTAGTTCAAATCCCCAGCACCCACATAGAAGCTGAGCATGGGTGGTTCTAACGCCTGAAGGTCCAGCGTTGTGGATGAACACGGAATGCCAAAAGCTCCCTGGACATCTAGTCTAGTTGGAATGATAAGCTTCATGTTGAAAGAGAGATTCTGTCTCAAAAAATCAAGTCAGGGAGCCCACAAGGTGGCTCGGAAGGTAGTAGCTATCGTGGTACATGCCTGGCAGCCTGGTTTTGGTCTTGGGATCCTATGGTAAAAGAATAGAACCAACTTCAGCCTCCATACTTTGACATCTCTCTCTCTCTCTCTCTCTCTCTCTCTCTCTCTCTCTCTCTCTCTCTCTCACACACACACACACACACACACACACACACACACACACACAGTTTTTGATTAATGCAGAAAATATCCTCAATGTCCTCTAGCTGCAGATTGTTGCCCCAGGGGCATCAGATGGACTTGTGGAATAGAGCAGAGCCCCACCTTGAGGGATGGGTGTTCTGTTGGCTCTCCCCAGAGCTCCACTTGTCTTTCATATCTGATTTGTTCCAGTGGGGAACTAGGTGAGGAGAGGCAGGACATAGGACACAGGAACAATGTGTGTTAGTTGCAGAGTATTTAGTTCTTGTGGTTGGGGGAATTGAGGGAGCAGAGCGCCTGACTTTAGGAGGAAGAGCCACCTCAACTCCCCTCCCCGTCTCTGTAGTCAGAAGTTTTCTGGTGTCCTGCCCGGTCCCACAGATGCTAGGATCCAAGTAAACACATCAAAGCTTATATTACTTACAAACTGTATGGCCCAATGGCTCAGTCTTCTCAGCAGCTAGCTCTTTTTTTTTTTTTAATGGTTTTTCGAGACAGGGTTTCCTCTGTGTAGCTTTGTGCCTTTCCTGGAACTCACTTGGTAGCCCAGGCTGGCCTTGAACTCACAGAGATCCGCCTGGCCCTGCCTCCCAAGTGCTGGGATTAAAGGTGTGCACCACTACCGCCCAGCCTAGTAGTAGTTAGTTCTTATAACTCAATCCATTTCTATTAATCTATAAGTAGCCATGAGGCCGTGGCTTACCTGTACTTTCACATCTTGCTTCCTCTGGTGGTGCTGGTGTCTCCCTCAACTCCTGACTTTCCTCTTCCTGTCTATCTCTTTTCCAGCCTGCCTCTAAACTGCCTTGTCATAGGCCAAAGCAGATTTTTTCTATTAACCAATGGGAGCAACATATATTTCACAGCATACAGAAAGATGTCCCCCAGCACATCTTTCCCCAAACCTGCCCCTTCAAGCCAGCCAAACACAGCTCCTTCCCCAGAGAGGCTCAAGATCACTCCTACAGGGTATTTAAGCTGCATCCCAGAAAACAAACATGTGGTTTTCTAGTCTTTCATCCCTGTCTCCTCTCTGGGTGGCTGGAGAATCACCCAGGAATTCATTACTCATTAAACTGGGGCTTTTTCTAATTCCATCTCGTTGGTCTGATATGGATTGCTGTGTCAGCAAAAAGGCTTATGGGGTGCAAAAACTTATCATTGAGATTCAGTTCTTGCTCCACTGTGAACCATAAAGGTCTTCAGTCCTCATTTAACTTTCCCCATAGCTCTCCCTCTCCATCTATTAACTTGGAAAAATATTTATCTTTCCCATCCTACTTCAAAGGCTCCTGTGAAGTTCAAATCTGAACATAGAGGTGGATTCTTACATTCAACTAGAATGGACTTGGCATGTGTTTTCCAGCATCAGGCAGTCTCTGACTCCTGCTGTAACTCTTCAGTCAACATTTCCCCTGAAGTGACTAATTCACCTACACTGAGTATCTGTAGCAGGTGTCAGGCTCTCTAAGCAAACTATCAATCTCATTTACTCAGCATCACCGATATTCATCAGTTATGCTCCTATCCTATCCCACATATAATCAAAAAGCCTAACTCAGCAAGTACGAACAGCCAAGCTCTTGCATGTGGTCATTGGGACATGAAGCCGATCTGTCTGACCCAAGACTGATGCTCTTTCCGTTTTCCCAAGTCTACATGAGAGTTTTTCTATACAGTCATTTGCCAGTGTTATATTTATACATAAGTAAGTAGGTTTATTTTTTAATCCCCCAAGCAGTAAAGCAGCTGATACTTCATTTAAAAAACAAAGTGCTGGTCAAAGGCCAGAATTTCCAGCCTCAATTTAGCTTAGCTTCTTTTTTTATAACTCAAACAGACTTACCCTGTTTTTTTTTTTTTTTCTTCTGGTAACCTCTTAAGTCTGTTTAAATAGTGGGTGGCTTAAATTTACCACACTTTAATTTTCCATTAATTTTGCTTGAGCCTTCTGGTAATTCAGTTTGTTACATAAAATAGTCAATAAAAGTCTCAGCACATCTGGTTTGATTTGAATTTGTAGCAAAGGGATTGGTTATATGTGCCAAAGGAAATGGAAACTGAATGAATTCTGGCTGATAGGTTGGCAGGTAATAATCATGTCAGAAATTAGGGTAGAAGGCCAGTGAGATGGGTCAGCGGGGAAAGTGCTAGCTGAATAAGTCTGGAGGCCCAAGTTTCATTCTCTGAACCCAAATAAAAGAAGATAGAAAACCAGTTCCCTACAGTTGTTTTCTTTTATCTCCACCTACACCACCGTATGCTCTTGTACACATACACATACACACACATACACTAAATAAAATTAAATGTATAAAAGAAATCATAGCAAAGGTTGAAGATGAAACTTGTCCATCAAATTGCTTGTCTAGTATGCGTGCTGTTCATGTTTGATCCCTGTCACTCAATAACTGGGTGTGGTGGGAAACACCTATGATCCCAGCACTCTAGAGGTAGAAAAAGGAGGATCAGAACTTAAATTTCATCCTTGGCCACAAAGCAAATTTGAGGTCAGCCTAAGACAAATGAGCCCTATTCAAAAACAAACAAAGAAACAAACTATCAAGTTTAGACATACCAATTAAAATCAAATTGTTAAGTAAATGTTTAAGAAGTCAATCCAATTACATACTAAGACACTTAATTTTTAATTTTAGGGTATAGATGTAGCCCAGTCAGTAGAATGCTTGACTAGCATTCACAAAACCCTAGGTTCAATTCCCAGTATTTTACAAAGCCAACATTGTGGTGCACACCTATAATCCCAGGGCTTGGGAGGTAGAGGCAGAAGAATCCGAAGTTGCATGTCATTGTTGACTACATAATGAGTTCAAGGATAGCCTGAGATACATAAGACACTGTTTCAAAATTAAAGGAATAAATACTTTAAAAATTAAAAGAAGTCAGAACAGAGGCTAGAGGAGGGGTTGAGGGCATTGTTGGAGCTAAGTAGCCAAGACAAGAGCTCTAGGATACAGCAAATAACACTTGTCTATATAAAACCAAGTACGATTTTTTAAAAAATGCCTTTCAGAGCTGGAAGGCCACTCAGTGGGTAATAGTGCATGCTGTGCAAGCTCAGGCAGCTGAGTTTGTGAAACATTGAGCTCAGCAGTGGGTGCTTCAATCCCCACAGTGGGGCAGAAGCAAGCAATCCCTGAGAGTTTACTGGCCAACTAGTCTAGCCAAGATAGTGAGCTTCCAGTTTAATGAAAGATGGAGAACAATAGAGAAACGTGCCAGATGTCCTGCTCTGGCCTCTGCAGGCATCCATATGGACTTGTGCACCCATACACTTACATGCATGCACTATACACATAGATCACAAACACCACATCCACATGCACAGCTACCACCACACACATGAACCACCCCCCACCCCACCCCACCCCCCCACACACATACACACTCACACACATCTTTCAGTTTGGAACCCAGGGGAGACTCTTCGTGCATGGAAGAGCAGTTCAGGTAGGCCTTACCTTTCTCCCTTGAAATGAACTGACTTGTGTAATGACTTACTGAAGAGCTGTAACCCTGTGAGGACCACAGCAGTGTGCTCCCTGTCCTTGCTACCTGCAGCACTTTGTATTGTGACTTGAAATGTCACAGCAGTGTTCCCTAACTGTCAACTTCTTACAAATTGCTTGGCTGCTTAGCTCTGGGTTGTGTGTTCAGATTCAGCAGGCTTAGGCGAGACTTAAAATGCTACCCTAACACGATCCTGGCTAAGTTACAGAGGAGAGTGCTGAAGTGATGGAGAATGAGGAAAGCGGTAATCACCAAGGACCACATTATCTGTCTGCTGAAGATGCTTATGTTTTGTCTCTCTCCATTGTCCCCAGTTCCTCGCTAAAGACTGGAGCAACACCATCTAATGATTGGATTCGCTGTCCTCCAGCTGACATCTGACTTTCTTTGGTCTTTGCAGCCCCCAAATGAGCCTGCCTTCCTGCTGAGTCTGCAGTGGCTGGTATCAAAGGCCACAGCCACTCTCCAAGGATAACCAGAAACCTTGCATTACATGATACAACCAATAGACAGGCAACAGGGGGAGCTAAAACCCAATACCAGTGAGGCCCCAGATTACAAGTCCAGTGTAAAAAACTGAAGGAAGAAACAATGCCTTGTTGGGCAGAAGAGTCAATAAGAAAGGCAGTGAGATTAACATAGGAAAGAAACCAAGAATAGAGAAAGATTTAAACTGCAGGCCCAGTACTACAAGTAAAGGACAGAGCCTGTGTGAGGAAAGCCCTGGCGCCCAATGCAGAAGAACTGTTGGCTGCTATGTAGCTGACTCATCAAGGAACAGGATTCTCATGACTCAGAAGGAAGGCTCTCTGGACCACTTCCACCTAGGAAATACCCTCTACTTCTACCACAATGCTTTGTTCTGGAATGTCTGACATCCCAGGGGGACCCTCCAGACTCTGATTCCCACCTTGAGTAGCAATATGAATTTTCTTCTAGTTAATGAGGGTGATTTCCATGTGTAGAGCTTTGGTGTGGACTGAAGCTGGGGTTCCCCACATGACTCATGCATTGGACCTCTCATCCCTGGTGTGATGATGTGTGGAGATGGGGACTTTTGTGGCAATTGGGATTAGATTAAGTCACAAAGGTGGATTGGTTTTCTAGTGGTAATTCCAAAGACATGTTTGTGCTAACCTTCTGTTTTATTCTCTCTCCCTCTATCCTTTGATTTCCCCTCCCTCTCCCCCCACCTCCTGTTCCATGAATATCTCAAGCTAAGGACATAAGGAAACACAAGTAGAAACTGGGTGACTATCAATATCTCAACTCTGTGACACCATGGTCTCAGATCTCCATCTTCTAGCTGCTAAACACACACACACACACACACACACACACACACACACATTGAAAGCTAAAGCTACCGTCTGAGTTCTACCTATGAGATTGTCAGAAGTTCACATGGTCCTAAAGTAGTAACTTAATAAATGCATCATGCCCGGCCTACTAAGTCACATAGTTGTGGTTCTATCAAAAGATGTTCACCATTTCTGACACCTAAAAGACACTAAGAAGACAAGTCTAAAGACGAGAAAGGGAGATTTGTAAATTACTGGCCATTCTCATGAGTGTGGCCAGTAAAAAATGAGGTTCCTTGGGCTCTCTAGGAATGCTGGTCCTTATAGATTCACAGAGTCATTGACTCTCCAGAGCAAGGTTTGCATAGAGCCCTTCACACACCTTCCCATATCCTTCAAGCTAGCTTTAGATTGCTTAAAATGTCATAGAGTCTAAATGCCATGTAAATAATTACTGTTCTTACTGCTTAGAGGAAAATGACAAGAAATATCCATACATACACAATTCTTACCTTTGTAAGAGGTGTTTATCTACCTTTGGTCAAATCTGGGGAGTACAATAAGGGACACAAACATGAAAAGCATGGTTTTCTTTTCTAAAATGTCATAATAAGAAAGTCATTTGTCAGCTATTATCTCATGGAGGGCAGGAGTTCCGTATTCCCTTGCTGAAGTCTAGTGCCACACAAAAGGTTAATCCACAACAAATAGGGGTTTGCAAATTGAATGAATCATGAGTAAATTAATGACCAAGGTCATCGTCAAGACAGACTTAGTGACCAGAGGCCTTTTCTTCTAGGTAATTTGAGGTCATGTCAAGTTAACAATCAATAGTAATCCTGATCAACTATTTCCAGTTAGTTCTGGAACTGTCACATGAATCTGGTTTTCATAGATCTCATCTTAACACCCCCTACTTCAGACAACTTTCTATCATCTCAACCCACCTGAGATGGATGGAGAACATGAATGAGTGCCTGAGACCTCGGCCCCAGACTCCCCTAAAGGCCTGTGTTTGGGGAAGATTTTCTCATGGCCTGTTCCCTCTGTGGTTCTACTTTTCCACTTCCCTCTTCAGATTTTTTTTTTTCTATGCCAGATGTCAAAGCAATGTCCTCATTTTAGAGAAGTTGTTCTTGGATCTCCAGTCTGGGTCAGTTGCTAAATATTTGAGCACTCCATTCACAGAATACTTCTCTTTTGTAGCATAGCAATTGTAATTATTTATGATTCCAATGATTTGCTAAATTATTTTCTAAATCATTCTCACTAATAGAACATACAATTTAGAAAAATCAGAGCTTTAGTATATCTTGCTCACAGAGCATCCTTCTGGCATAAGTAGAATGTATTTTGATGAGGATGATGATGGAGATGGTAACCCAGATATATGTGGGTCTTTGAGGCCCAAAAGTTGCCTTGTCAGTTATTTTAAATTCTTTCAATAATCTATAATTTTTTATCACATGTAACCTGAAACTGTAATCTAATATATTAATGTTCTGTTGAAACAGATAGTTGTAAGAGTTTTGTCAACTTCTTTCTTTCTTTCTTTCTTTCTTTCTTTCTTTCTTTCTTTCTTTCTTTCTTTCTTTCTTTCTTTCTTTCTTTCTTTCTTTCCTTTTTCTTTTCTAAATGGAGCACCTGTCTTGATTGTCATAAGTTTCACTAACTGTTGCTGCTGACCTTGCAATGGCTAAAGGAAACTCCTTTCTGTACCAGGTACTCTCCTTACTGGCCTCTGCCTTAAATTCCTGAAAGATGGACTCCTAGCAACCTGCACCCTCCCCAGAATGGTGTAACTACTATGAGATCATTAACTCTTACCCTGGCTTCTATAAAACCCACTTATCACTGCTCTGCACAGGGAAGTGAGACAGCTGTTGTTGCTGTGTACAGGGCAAGAGAGACACATCTCATGTAGCTGAGGGGAGTGTAGCAGTTTCTCACACAGCTGAAAATTCCACAGAAATGAGATAATTGTGGTCTTCCACCTTAAAATATCCTCCCCTCAGGCCCTTCTGTGTTTCATGCCTTCTATTTGGCTTTGAGACTGTTATCATGCTAGTAATTTTCAATAAATTTAGCTAATTACAATTTGAATTGAGTCTCTGGTCTTTTTTCACTGCTCTGGAATGCCATAACAACCTCAGAAGATGGCTTAGACATTTCCATGGCTGCTGCCATGGGGAAATTGCCTCTTCATCTGTTGGAAGCCTCTGAACAAGAGTTTGAAAGGTGGATCCATCTGTGTTTGAGAAATCACCATCTGAAAATGTGCTATGCATGAATACACAGATTTGTATACATATGTCCTTGGAGCACCTGGCTAAGTGTGCACACAGCTCCTAGCCTACTTGAGTCAGTTCTAGAAAGTGATACTGTGCCTTTGCCTCGCTCTTCTCCACATGCAAATAAGTAATCTAGTAGGCTATGAACAACAAAAATAATCTCCCGACTCTTCATGAAAAGGACCAGGGGAACTTCTAAGGTGTAGCAGAAGTTGGTGTTTTGTTAGCTTTTCCTAGGGAGAAACAAACTCCTGTTCACCCTGGATACATAGCCTAGATAGTCTGCCAGCAAGGACAGACTACAGTATACTTTTACTAAAATCCAGCTTAATAAGATGAACAGGTTCATCAGACGTATTTATAATTCATACATGAGGGATGACTTACAGGAACATTATGAGACTCAAAACAGATGCATCACTGCAAAGTGCCACCCTATCATGGATGATGACCTCATGGAAACAGTCACTTAACCCTGTTGCCAATTAACCATCTACTTCATTTTAATCTTCAAAACTCGCTTGCAGCTGAGGAAGCAGGTGGGGAAATAAAAGCTGCAGTCTCAGGTGAGGGTCCACTGAGTCGTATCCATCTACTAGGGAGTGCCAATAGCTCCATTACCGTCACCACAGGCCTGGCTTCCTCTGTATTGTTCTACTCCAGTTTCCATGGCTACTGGGGCCACAGTCCAAGACAGCCTCTTATGACCTGAGGAAAAAGCTCCACACAACAGCTGGGACAAAACATTCAGGGTACTTTTAGTTGAATGTCAAGCAGGTTAGCTGGGGAAGGAAACAGTAGGTGGGGCCCTGCACATTTATGAAGGCAAAGTTCAAATATGCTTACTTAGAATGCTAAGAGCAAAGCCAGGATTCAATTCTGGGAAAGACAAGCTATGGAAAGATGGGATTCAAACCAGCAATTGAGAGGCAGGGTGTATTTTACCAAATGCACTAGTTTAGAGGCTTCAAAATTAAGCCTCTCTCACACTGTGTTGGTGTATTCCTTTTATAGAAATACAATGCCTTCCTAATGAAAAAATAAAATTTCACACTTAGAGGTTAAAAAAAACCCAAACCCTTTAATATAGCATGGACCAGGCTCTGGCTGATGTCCCAGGAGGATCAGCCACGACAGAAAATTTTATTAACTTATATTTACCTTAGGCCAGGGGTTCCCAACCTGTGGATCACAAGCCCTCTGGGGGTCAAATGACCCTTTCATAGGGGTCACATATCAGATATTATTAATCCTACCCATCAAGAATAATATCACTACCACAGTTTAAAACCAAATTTCAAGCAAGCTTTAATTAAATACTGGCCAGGTGGATGGGCTCTGGCCAGGTTCCTACACAGGTTTCTGGGAAAATGGTCCAGAATCAGTTTGGAGTGGCTTATAATTCATTGCATTTCCCATCAGGTCCAAGCATACACCCAGACGACCTCCAGCTTGTGAACCTCCCACCATAAGTGATCAAGCACATTGGTGCAGGTGGGTCAAACAAACTTGTTTAGGGGTATGAAAAACATGTGGCTTGTTATCTCCCATAAGCGACAGCCTCCAGCATTTCAGAAACTGTTCTTGGGAAGGGCTTCGCAGATCAGAGACATTTTTGTTTCATGGAACTCTCAGGCATAGTAATTTAAACTTAAAATGTAACATTGGCTCTCACAATATCTTGCATGTCAAGTATTTACATTACAATTTATAACAGTAGCAAGTTAGGAAGTAGCAACAAAAGTAATTTTGTGGTTGGGTCACCACAACATGAAGAACTATGTTAAAGGATCACAACACTAGGAAGTTTGAGAACTTTTGCCTTAGGCTTATTTATGATGTGTTTACTGTCATCCTTAACTCCCCCTCAGGTCCCAGCTCCAGGTTTCACTGTGAACAATTTAAATAGAGACAGGAGACTGCAAGTCTAGCCACTTAGGCAGATCTGGGATTTACATAGCAAAATATTACCAGAATTATTTCTTAAGCACACCGATGTTGTTCTATTAAATAGTTGTTACTGGGGATGTCTGGCTCAGCTGACAGAATTATGCTCTTTCTGAAATGCAGTGGGGGTCAATGGTGGTTGTGATCCAGTGCTGCCCCTTTGAACTATCCTTTAGAGGCAAATCTTTAGATGATATAAGATGCATTATATGTCAAGATTATCTTCTTTTGTCATAGGGATGGAGCCTAACTGAAGGTCACTTATGGTGAATAAGCATTAGCAGAAAATTTCTCAGCACCTCTAAACTTTAATTATGGCACAAAATTCTCTTTCCTACCATTCCTAACAAGCCTGGTTAGTGCGCCACAGGATAATTGAAGGCAGTACTCCTTTAACTAAATTCTACTTTGGGTGAGTTAATATTTGCAAAGTAAGTTTATTAGTAAATCCTTCATAGCATCAATTTTGTTGCTTCAAGTTTCTCCTGCATCACTTAGACCTGGAATCAAGTTGACAATGAAGGTTCTAAACCTACAGATGCAGAAGACAGGAACCTTGTATAAAAGATCAAAAGAGAAGGAGATCATTCATTCATTCATTCATTCATTCACTCATTCATACATTCTTTCTTTCTTTTTGTATGTGTGTATGTGCTGCTGCACTTATCTCTGTGTGCACATCTGGAGAGATGCCAGATGTCAACCTTGGATATCGCCTTGTTTTGCTTTCCACCTTAAATTTTGAGGCAAGTTCTTCCACTGAGCCTGGATCTTACTTACTAATTCAGTTAGGCTGGCTGGCCAGTCAGCCTCAAGAGTCCTCTGCCTGCCTGTCCCCAAGGTTGTGGTTACAGTAGCACACTGCCACTCTTTGTTAAACAATGGGAACAAGGGATAGAAACCAGGGTCCTTATATATGTGGAGCAAGCGCTTTGCTCACTGTGCTACTTTCTCATTATTCATTCATTCACTCATTCATTCATACTAGCAAATATCCCATCCAATACTTACTAAGATGCCATAACAAAACACTATAGGCTGAATGGCTTAAACCATAGACATTTTCTTGAATTTCTGAAGGTGAGAATTTTGGGTCAAGCTCCCAATGACTAAGCCTATGTTGAGGCTCATTGCTTGCTTGGTCTGTAGATAGCTGCTTTATAGATATGTTCTCTTGACATTTCTTCCTCTTCTCGATTAATTACATCTTTACCTAATAAAGTGTTTTTAAGCTTAAAAGAACTGCTTGATTCTAAATATAGTCCCATTGAGAGTGAGGGCTTCAGTATGCAAATGTGAGGTATTGAACACACAATTAGTCTGTAACATTCCACACCAGTGCAATTTTCCCTTAAGCTGTTACCTGTGGTGGACATCTTCCCCTTGATACCCTTCAGTAGACCTTTAACATAGATCCACAAATCAGTCACCTGAAATATTATGACGAAATTGTGAGAGAAGTTACAAACATCTGAGGTAGGGGAGATGGATTGCTCAGTAAAGTGTTTGCTTCTTTAGCATGAAGACCTGAGTTTTATCGCCTTCATTTAAAAAGCCAAGCATGATGGCACATCCTGTAATCCAAGCATTGGGGAGCAGACGAGGATGTCTGGGGCCCTTATCCAGCCAATCTAGCTGATTCAGTAAGTTTTATCTTCAGCAAAAGACCACATCTCAAAAGCAAGGTGGAGCACGCGCGCGCATACACACACACACACACACACACACACACACACACACACACACACACACAGGGAGACTGGAGGGAGAGAGACCACACAGGGACTATATGATACTAGAAACTAGGAAAGGTGGAATATGGTCAGGTAGAAGCTTCTGAGACAGGTGTGCAGCATGCTTATAATGTATGCGACATGAATGGATGTCCTGCCTGTTTTTAACAAAATAGTGTAAGTGGCAGAGTCAGAAAAAATGAAGAGCAGATCTGCGTAGTGTAAAAAGATGATATGTGTAGTAAAATAGATCATTCTTCCTAAAAGTATAAAGATTTAATTTCAGTAGGAGAGCCAGGAACAGCACACTAGGCATGAAGGCTTCATTAGTGATTCCTCTTAGATATAAGAATCTGCTGTGGGAACACAGGTGTGATGGAAAAGGACTGAATGGATAGCACAATTTTAGCTCACATTGTGTACTAGCTTAAAAGGTTGATCGATACTATACTTTATTTGGCAAATCCAGCTGTCCAATTTTTGGAGATTATATATCGCCTCTGCAAAGAAAATTAAGATTCACTGGCTATCAAGTGAAAGCAGCATGCAGTCCATCATCCACGCAAAAGAGTTGTCCTTGTAAAGCATGACGCCTCGTCATTTAGTGACTAAGGCACAGATTGGACTGGAAGTGAGGCTGTTCTTAGACTCAATACCTTCAAAGAGTGCATACAAAAGCTGATACAACTCAGGCCTTTTTTTCTTTTTAACATATTTTAATTACATTTACTTATTTTTTATGGAAGTGGAGCATATATGCCTCTGTGTGTGTGTATGTGTGTGTGTGTGTGTGTGTGTGTGTGTGTGTGTGTGTGTGTGTGTTCTGTGTAGAGGTCAGAGGATACCTGCAGGATTTCTTTTTCTCTTTCCATCATGTGGTTCCAAAGGTCAAACTCAGGTCATTAGTCTTGGCCGCAGGTGCCTCTACCCATTGAACCATCTTGTCAACCATTTCTTTGTCTTTTTTTGTAAGTAGTACATACTATTTATACAAAATAGGTTTTATTACATTTTTATGCATGTAGATTGCATTTTAATCATGTTCACTTCCCACCCCTGTGAATCTCTTTATCCCCTTTCTATTTTCCAACTAGTTCCTGAAAGAACCCCCAGGGGAGATCTTCCTTCAGGAGAGACCCCAAACCCAACGAACACACCGAAACCATCAATCAGATGCAAAAGCAAGAGGGTTTATTTAGACCAGGTACCTGGGGCGAAGTCTCTTGGAGGACTTGCGCCTTCCTAGGGCAAGGGGGACTTTTTATGGGATCCCAGGGGCAGAGGCGCGGTTACAGAAGCGAGAAGCATAGTTACAGGGTCCCTATTGGTTGTTTCAAAGAAGGCCAGGGTGAACTTGGGGTCGTATGTGTGTGGCTGATTTGGCCTTGTCCAGGGTATAGTGGGTGTTTTTCCAGCCCAGCTGCTTATTCCTCAAGGCCAGGGGCCCGCCATAAAATATCCTGATTTGACTTAACTGTTTTTCTCCCAAGGCCGCCGACCACAGTTATCTCTCTCTCCCAAGGCCGGATGGCTAGCTAGCCACAGCTGTGAACTCCTGTTTTTCTGATTCCTTCAGAATGGCGTTTCTTAGGCTAAGTTATTGGGGGGGGGGAGCATTTCATCGGCCCAACGCCCATGTCCTCATAATGGAGCGGGGGTCTTTCATTCCCTAATGCTTTCATGCCACACCCCCCAACTCTGATCCAGTGAGTTACATTACAGCTGTTTACAGGGGGATAGACAATTTCCAGGATTTCCAGTGACCAGACCACAACACTGAAGCATACCTCCTGCACACACACCCACACACCTCCAAGTCACTATATAGTGCCCATATGTCCTTAGGGAGAAATGGGAACTTGTGAATCCCTTCCCCTCCAGGACAGGATGTTGGTGGACACAATGTTGGCCAGATTTCCTGCAGTGGAGCACAGCTCCCAAGCAGGAGTTTGAAAGTGTACTCACCTCATTGGCTCCCTGGTCCCCTCTAGAGAGCCTGCTGCAGAACCTGCTGAGAAGCCACTGTGACCTTAGGCAAGGCATACAGCCAAGACCTGCAGCCTGCAGAGGTTGGGGGATGGAAGGATGAGCACTTGCAAGTTACTAGTAAACTCCTTAATGTGGGCTCTTCTACCAACCTGCAGCTGTCCATCCATTCAGCTGGCAGCTTTCATGACCCTCTTCTCCTTTGTCAGGATTCAGCTGTCCCTCTGTCTAGCAGCTGTGATGACCATCCTCCACTACACTTCTTCCCTGAGCCTGATGAGCTTTGCTCTGGAATCAGGATGGAGGCAGGTAACATAAGGATGACAGCAACATGGAACCCTAATGGACTCAAGCTTTTTACTTCCCCTGTTCTATCCATGCACTTAGCAGTGTGAGACACCCAACTGCACTGAGCTGCTCCAAATGAAGCAGTTAGTGACTATAACTTATAGGTCCCCAGCAACCCTTCATAACTCTCTATTTGTCATACACATCATAAACCATACACCAGAACTAGTGGGTCATTTCATCCTTGACTTCTAGGTACTCATATAGTACAGCAAACAGTATCTAATGAGCCATTCTTTGGGAAAAGTTCCCTATTTGCCATCTTATGCCTATACAAGATTGACACGTACAGTAGCCAGTGCTGTCAATTTGACAGACATAATCTAGAATCACCTGGGAGGTGGGCCTCTAATCCCTCCTTGGAAGATGATCTTGATTATATCGATTGAGGGGGAAGAACTGACCAGCATGGGTGGGCCATTTCTTCTCTGGGAACAAGTCTGTATAACTCGGAATCAGGAACAGGTCACTGGTATGTATTCATTGTGCTGTGGTTCCTGCTTGTGGATATGAGGTGAGCAGCTGCTTCAAGTTCATACCCTGACGTCTCTGCCATGATTGAACATACAACCATACCCTGGATTGTGAGTCAGAATGAAGGTTTTTCTCCCCTAAGTTTCCTTTGTCAGAGTATTTTACCATAGCAACAGAAAAAGAAACTAAGACAGCACGAACATGATTAAAATCAGATATATCCAGGAAACGACATTCACAGTGAACAAAGGCTTTCATAACCCAGTCAGTCAGTCAAAACAACAACAAAATCCCACCTTCGTCCCACCCTGGCATCCAGCTCCTGCTAATGGACCCACAAAACAGTACCCTGGGCTGTGAGCAGGAACCTTGAACCAATCTCACTCAGGCCCTGCTGTTCTCCACAGCGAATCCACTCTGTATCTTGCACCTTTGCTTCTGAATAAGTCTTCATGACTTTGCTATTTCTGAATTTTTCCAGTTCTTTGAACAGGATACCACAAACCTGGAAACACCACCATCTTCATGAGATCAGTCATGCCTACTTTTGAGAGTACACCCCTATGGGGCCTGTGGACTGTTCACATTCTCTCCGAGAAGGAGGGACAGGAAGGGTCACTGGACTCTCCCTGGAGCATAGCTCCACTACGGCCACCAATTCACATGAAAAATTGCCCTAATTGCCTTTATATGGGTAGGATTCGAGTGCATAGGTTTGGGAATAGTAGGAAAAGGAGGCTCCATCTATGTGCTTATGGAAAGGACAGCATCCTTGCTGGATGAAGACTCTCCTGTGTGGCTACTTTAGGGTCACCCACAGCCCATTGAACAACCTCTCACACAGGATCTGTAAATATACCAGTTTGTTTCCTTTGTCAACTTAACACAACTATGTTGACAATTAAAGAGGGAGTATTAATTGAGGGATTGTCTGGATCAAATTTGTCTGAAGGAGGACACAGCCCAGTGTAGGTAGTATCACACCTGGGAAGATGGTTCTAGGCTATAGAAGAAAGCTAGCTACGCATAAACCACAGGGAGTGAGCCAGTAAGCAGCGTTCTGCATGGTTTCTGCTTCAAGCCCTGACCTTGAGTTCCTGACTTGGCTTCGCTGGATTATAGACTATGTCCTGTAAAATGAAATGAGTTCTTCCTTGCCAAGTTTTTGTTTTGTTCTGTTTGTGTGTGTATGTGTTTTGTTTGTTTGTTTGTTTTGCTCATGGTGTTTGTTACAGCCACAGAAACCAATAATAGAGCAATAAGTAAGTCCAACAAACTCATTGGTTTCCTAGGATGAACAGATGTTGTTCACATCTTCCCCAGGGAAGGAAATTTTACAGCACACCAGTGGAGACAGAGAACACTGGTACCTAACCACATCCCACCTCTCCTGTCTTCAGGGGCTTTTTCTGACTGTCCTGCTCCAAGAGCTCCTTACTGCACAGCAGGCTCGAAATGATTTCCCTCCTAGGGGCTTCCTCAGTTCCTCCATTGTTTATCAGCTTGATCTTCCTTCCTCCCTACTGTGAGTTTTCCTGATTGCTAGAAGATTTATGCTCAGTGATAGTCGTTGAAACCAGTGCCATAGAGGACTGAAGGAATCTCATTCACATTTTTTCATCCAGAAAAGTGAACTGCACCTGGCTCAGCTGTATCAATTAGGGAGCTGGAATTACTCTTAAATCATGGATGTGAACATGGATGCAAAATAAAGACAAAGTGTTTTGCACCAGTGTGACACAAAGATTTCCTTTCCCCAAATATTCTGTACATCCTCCATCTTTCCCAAACTCATTTGGATTTGGATCTATGCCATCAAGGAATTTTCAGCATTGAGACACAAGTGTCACAAAGTGTTGTTTTGGAGCAGGGTGGTTAAAGGGCATTTCATCTATGGGTTTCCCCTTCACCAGGAGTTTCATGACAACCAAGATCATATGTGACAGTTACTATTGGTTGTAAACATTTCAGGATCTAAAATCAACATCAACAAAAGAGAAGCCTCTGGCCATGTCTGTGAGGGAGTTTCTAGATTGGGTTGAGATGGGACGACACATGCTGACTGTGGGTGGCAATCTTCCATGAGCTGGTGTCCTGAACTGAACAAAAACCAGACAGCCAGTGGAGCACCAGCATTCATCTCTCTCTGCTTCCTGACTGTGGGTGTCACGTGACCAGCTCCCTCCTGCTCCTGCTGCCCTGCCTTCCCTGCTCTGGTGATCTCTAACCCTGATCTGGAGAGAAGCTCTTCCTTCCTTACATGGCTGTGGTCAGCCATTTTACCTGAGCACATGGACACTCACTTACACAGCTGGTCCATCTGGCCATGGTTTAAGAGGGAACATGCCTTACGTGCTCCAACGGCAGTCTGAAAAACAGATTGTTGCGTTTAGAGTTGAGAGTTTGGAAGAATGTAGCATGAACAATTTGTGTTCTGTATTTAAGCTAATTAGAACTGGTATCACAAAGTGATTTGTCACTGCATAAAGTAGAAGAGAGAAGAACATATAGTAATTGTGTGTGGCTGGCCTGGAACAGTGCTTTCTGGATGAGGGGGAGGAGCTAGCCTGGAATAGAACTTGCTGAAAGGAGGGGGAGAAGTTAGCCTGGAATAGTGATTCCTGGATGCGGGGGAGGAGCTTGCCTGGAATAGTAATTCCTGGATGGGAAGAGTGTGATGTTAAAAGTTGGGATGAGAGAGACCCATATTCACCAGTGCAGAATAATACTGAAACTACTCATATGAAAATTATGCCTTAAGTTTAGTGACCAAATGACTTAGAGAAAGAGCTCGAGAAGTCAGAACATGCAAAGAGGAACTGAGAGAATAAAAGTTTGAGGGAGAAATCTTCCTTTTTATGGGCACTGGATTTTTCTGTAAAGTTATACAAAGGAAGGAGAGTTTACAAAAATTTTGAGGAACTATGCACAGGTCAGCAAAACCCCACAGTAAGGTAAAGCCACTTGGTTTAATGGTCTGGTTGAGTTCCATCCTTGCCTCCTGCATTTTCCTACATAAGTTGGTCATGTTGCTGGAGGGCTTTTCTCCAGGTTCCACCAAACCCCGCAGTCCCACAATCCACGTATAAAATAATCACTCAGACGCTTATAATATTTTTAAACTGTATGGCCATGGCAGGCTTCTTGCTAACATTCTTATATCTTAAGATATAAGAACCCATTTCTATAAATCTATACCTTGCCACATGGTTGGTGGCTTGCCGGTGTCTTTACATGCTGCTTCTCCTGGTGGTGGCTGCAATGTCTCCCCTCCTTCTTCCTGTTTCCCCAATTCTCTCTCTTTGTCCCGCCTATACTTCCTGCCTGGTCACTGGCCATCAGTGTTTTATTTATATAGAGTGATATCCACAGCATGGTCACATCCACATAAGGAGGGTTTCTTATGCGTAGGAGACAGAAGAGTCTACTTTGAGTCTACTTCCTAGTAATCCACCCCCAATAACAATAAATAATTTTGAGCTGTAGCAATAGCACAGGTTCCTCCCACAGCCTCTGTTTTACGGAAAGAATACCATATCTTCCTTAGCTCTGTTGTTCATGTTTCAACCTTGCACCCTGAATATGGATATGTGTATGTATATGGAGTTTACTATGAGAAATACATTAGTTTTATTATTTACTTATTTGTAAGTTCAAAGTCTGTGTGTGTGTGTGTGTGTGTGTGTGTGTGTGTGTGTGTGTGTGTGTGTGTGAGCTTTTAAGATTTTCTTCATTTTCATTGCTGAGTTCACATGATTCAAACACTAGCTCCAGGCCTGTGCTACACCACCACACCCATGAAATATTTTGAATATATAAATCTAATATGCTACAAGATATATTATCTAAAATTCTGTTTGTTTTCAGTTGACTATAAAATTCTCTAGAAGGGCAGTGGTGGCACACACTGTTAATCCCAGCCCTTTGGAGGCAGAGGTAGACAGATTTCTGAGTTTGCGGCCACCCTTGTCTACAGAATGAGGGCCAGGACAGGCAGGGCTACACAGAGAAACCCCCTCTCAAGAACAAACAAACAAAAAGTTAAAATTCTTGCCCTGCCTGTAGGGCTACAACAGGTACTCAACCACCTTAAGGAGGAAATGTAGGGACAGGAGATACAAAGGAAAACACACCAAGTCTAGATTCTGATCAAGGTGCCACTTTATTTTTCTCCAGAAGGGTTTATACAGTTCCTGCAGGGTGGGGGGAGCATGAAGCTGTCATCTGCATAAGGTGGGGCAAGCTAACAGGATGTTTGTGTAGGATGTTTACAAGGTGAAAGGGTCAAGGGCTCTGACTCAATGCCCTATTGCTAGGCAACCTGACTGTAAGATGATCTAGTTCCCTGTCTTATGGGGGGAAGGTCCTGTATCTTTCCATTAACTAGAGATTCTGTCCTTGTACCTGACAAATTCTGTCATTTGCTCATTTCTTACAGTTGATCACCATCCTGAAAAAGGCTAGAGAAAAATAAAACAATATCAAAATGACTTTGGATTGTCAGAGGGAAAACGAATTCATATCTGAAATAACAATCTGACTTTGTCATATAATCAAATTCTCATGGCTGGAACTGATGTCTTCACACAGGAGCCCTGAGCTCTGTCCATCATACCACACACTGTCTACCCACATAAGCGACTCACCCACAAACTGCTATCCATCTGAAATCTGAGATAGAAGACATCTTTATCGACAACAAAATAATCCAGAAGCTGCAGAGATGGTTTAGTCACTAAAGTGCTTTTCTTCACATGAAGATGTGAGGTGGATCCCCAGAACGTGTGATAAAATGAGACATGGTGGTGTGCACTTATACTCCGATGCCCTGGGCCGCACTGGCCCCCCATCACAGTGTACTTGGAGAACTCCAGGACAGTGAGAGTCCTCCAAAGACAGGGATGTCCCACCATGTTGTGAACAAGGATGCATCCTGGTCCACACTGGAGTGATAGTAATAGAGAACTTACTGGTTTGTTATAAGAAAATGAATAGGCTTGTCTATTTCAATCCACTTTTAAAATGTCTAAGATATGCTCGAAGCAAGGTGTAAGGTGCCTGAGAAATGAAACCCAAGTTGATTTCTGACTTTTCCACACACACACACATATACAAGTAACTTGAAAAGATACATCAGCTGAGAGGAGGGAGAGAGAGAAAGAGGGAGGAGGAGGGGAGAGGAAGAAGGGGTGGGGAAAGGAAGGAAAGGAAAAGGAGAAAGGGAGAGAGAGAGAGAGAGAGAGAGAGAGAGAGAGAGAGAGAGAGAGAGAGAGAGAGAGAGAGAGAGACTGAACTTGCATAGGTCATCTCTGGCTCTGGTCTTTAGTTCTATGGAATACTATAGAGTATTTTCAAACATTACATTACAGTCAGGAGATGGTTCATCATGTTGTGAACACAGATTCATCCCTCTCCACATTGAATGACAGTTAAGAGTGGACTTACTGCTTTATTACAAGAAAGTAAATAGGTTTCCCCAATTATTTCAATCCACTGCAAAAATGTCTAAGCGCTGCCCACAGCAATGAGCTTCCAATGCTTTCAAATCTTACAAACCTTGGCTCTGTCTTGGCCTCTAATAAATTCTATGCCCTTTTCTTATGTACCCCTCTTTCTTATTCTCTTCCCACACAGCAGGTACAATATCTATTTTCTCATTTGTATGACACAATATCTAGCCTAATCCTTCTCCTGGACATCATTCTTGTTGTCTGGACCACCTTTTCCTCTGCTACTGAAGATGGTTGAGCACTTGATTGTGCTATAGACCTGTGGCAGTTGGTGTTAATTGTCAAGTTGTTGAAATCCAGCATCACCAGAGAGATGGGGCTCTGGGCATGCTTCTGGAGGATCATCTTGATTTTTTAATTTGCTGTGTGGAGGGTTTTTGGTGGTTTGAATAGGAATGGCCCCCATAGGCTCACACATTTGAATGTATGGTCGCTAGAGAGTGGAGCTACTTAAGAGGGATTAGGAGATGTGGCCTTGTTGGAAGAAGTGTGTTAACGGGGTGGGCTCTGGGGTTTCAAAAGCTCAAGCCAGGGTCAGTGTCTCTCTCTCTCTTCCTGCTGCCTGGAGATCTAGATGTAGAACTCTCAATTTCTTCTCCAGCACCATGTCTGCCTGCATACCGTCATGCCCTCCACCATGATAACAACTGACTAAACTCGGAGACTCTAAAGAAGCCCCAGTGAAATACTTTTCTTTGTAAGAGTTGCTGGGGTCATGGTTTCTCTTCACAGCAATAGAATACTGGTTAATACAAGGCTCATCTTAGCTGTGGTCTGGACCATTTCCTGGGCTGTATAAAATGGAAAGTGAGCTGAGCACTAGCATGCATCCATCTCTGTGCTTTCTGACTGCAGATATGATCTGACCAGCTCCTGTAAGCTCCTGTTGTCTTGACTTCCCCATTGTGATGGACAGTAACCTGGAACCATGAGCCAAAACAAGCTCATCTTCCCCAAGCTGCCATTGTCAGAGTAGTTTATTGTAGCAGTAGAAAAAGAAACTGAGACACATCTACACATTGCATTTCTGAGATACCTATCCTGACCCCTTAATATATATCTAACTCCAGTCCAAGCATTTATATGAAATCCTACCTGGCTGTATTTATTTCGGAACATTGACATTGTTTCAATTTTTTCTTGTTATTTTATTTATTGTCATTTTGCTTAGCAATTGTGCTATCAGATACCTGTGTTTGTGTATGTTATGTATGTTTGATATCAGGTGTGTGTGTGTGTGTGTGTGTGTGTGTGTGTGTGTGTGTGTGCTTATGTATGTGTAAGTCAGAAGTCAACCTTGGGTGCCACTCATCAGGAGCTCTGCAAGCTCTTTTTGTAGGTAGCTTCTCTTCCTGGGAAGTGAGGCTAGACTATCTGACAGCAAGCCACAGAGATCTGCTTGCCTCAGCACTGGAACTACAAACACACAACAGGACAACTGCTTTTTCTGTGGGTGCTGGAGATCAAACTCGGCTTCCAATGCTTTCTTAGCAAGTAGCTTATTTTAAAAGGCTCCTCCTCAGCCCTGACATGATCAGCTTTAATCTCTATACTCTGTCTACCCTGTCCTATCTGCTCCTATAACCCCTTGCATCTTACAGTCAATATTGTATCTCTAACACTTTCTCTTAGTTGCCTAATGCTCTTCTTCATCTGAAGACTAGGACTAAGTGGACAGTCTGCATTTATCCTTTCTCTCATCTGTGTTGTTAAGCTATTCCACCTCTATGTCTCAGCTCTATTGTCTGATCCCTGTGAAATCCATCAGAGTGTGAGTGTTGAAGCCCCAATGTCCAGTGCACAGATGCCTTTTATACCCACTGCCAGCAGGAGATTCAGTAGAACAATGGCAGGTATTTAGGATAATCACACACACACACACACACACACACACACACACACACACACACACGCTTAGTAATTGTGTCTAAAGCCTTGTTATCATGAGAAAACTCTTGTAAGGGCACCTATGTCCTCTTTACCTTGAGAACTACACCATTATGCACAAAGCCTCAGACATGGCAAAGATCCAAGATCTGCCTTAGCTTTAAAATATAATTGACTGAACAAAAAATAGAATTATTCTCCAATAATTTTCACAGGTACCCTTCAGATAATTTGCTGAACATTGTCTTCCTACAAAGCCTATTGCTCTTATTCTTTCAGTTATTTAAAGCCTATTAATTTTTTCTAAATTATGCATTAGATTTTTTTTATTACTATTATTCCCCAATATATTCATAAAGTACCTTTCAAAAGACTTCAGTGTAATTTTTTTAAATATAAGACTTATAAGTTCCTCTCTTTGGATCAGCCGTAGATAGCAAGATATCAGAATGATATACAGACAGAGACACATTTAGCAGCAAGTAGTTCAGAAGTGAGCAACACCCTGCATGCTGAGCTTGGAGTGTGGGGTAGGAGAAAGAGAACGGCCTTCTTACACAACACACAGTGGTTATTTCTAACCATAAGAAATTAAAAGAACATAAAACCTATGCTGGTCTAAAATGTGTGATTCCCCTACCACACCTTACTGAAGCTGAGTACTACGGCATGTACCTTTGATTTCAGTGCTGGGGAGTCACAGAAAGAGGGGTCCCTGGTGTTCCCTGGCCAGCAAGTTGTGGAAAGGCAGCAATGTGTGTTCGGCAGGAAACAAGGTCTCAAAAGTAAGATGGTTATTGACTGATTAAGACATTCTACAATGACTTCTGGCTGTACACACATGCATCCACACTTCCATGCATCTTTACACACATCCACTCACAGGAATATGTGAAACACACACACATGCACACGCACATGCACACACACACACACACACACACACACACACACACACACACACACGCACAGAATTAAGATAGTTAACTTTCTTTAGCCATCATCAAAATGCCCAAAAGATCACAATGAAAGGAGGAACTACGCATTGCAGCTTGGGGTTTCAGAGATCTCTGTCAGGGGTTTGCTGGCTCCATTTCCTTGGGCCCTAGCTGAAGTTAAACACACTGGTACACAGGCACTTGTACAGGAGGCTGTTCACCTCAAGGCAGATAAAAAACAGAGGGAAGGAAGGGACCATGGATGGAACATGACCCTCAAATGCATATGTTCACTGATCTACTTTCCTCTGAAAAGGCCCTGCCTCCTAAACTTTTTACCACCTCTCAAAATAGTCCCACTAGATGGGAACCTTGCATTTCACAAGTGGGCATGTGAAAGACACAACACATTTGGATTATCACAATTAGCCAGCACCTTGAAAGAATAATTTCTAAAAGTGAAATTACACATATTTATTTATTTGTTTTGTATATGTGCAGAAGGAGAGGTCTTGCACATGTGTCATCACCATATGTGGAGGTCAGAGGACAAGCTGCAAGAGTTGGTTCTCCTTCTTTTACTGTGTGTTCAAGGAATTGAACTCTGGCCATCAAGCTTGCCAGCAAGTGCCTGTTTCTCCTGAGTTATTCACTGTCCTGAAATAATATTTCTTTTAAGACCTAACTACAGATTTTTTGAATGTTAAAAAATAAAATAAGCAAATATTTGTCCTACTTATTACTTTAATCAGTGTGCAGTTCTGCCATGCCTCATTGTTGTGTCTTAAATATTATAGATAGTTTCTTTTCAGAGGTGAATACCATAATCTCTGTGATGAGTGTGACCTGAAATTGTTCACTTGATTAAACATAAAAAATTATTTTCTAAGGTACAAAGGTTGCTAGCCAATTGAAAGTAAATACAAAATTTAGGGGATCCTCAGTCTTGAATTGTTAATATTGTGCTAATATTTCAAACATTTAAGTCTATATTATTCTCTAATATACTATTTCTGCCTCTTTTCACAATCTCCTTCTCTCCCTTTGATTAATATTTTTACACAATACGACTTGTCAAATAGATTGCCTCTATGATTGGCTTACTAGTTTTATTAGATTTAGAATTTTACAAAATCACAGAATTTACTGATTTTATTCCCCTACAATTCAGAATATGGATTTATCTAATTAGGAAATAGGAGCTATATCAAAATATTCCTCCCAGGAGACAAGAGATTCCAGCATGCAATCAGAGATTTCGGAAATTAAATTTGGGAAAATATAAGTGTTCACATTTTAATTTTGTTCAGTTCCTCCCTCGCTTTTGTTGGAATGCTTCTCAATATGTTCCTTTTTGCTTTATTTTTCAATAATTGTAATTTTCCAAAAGCATAAAAACTACAGCATATTTTTGGTCAATATTTTCTGGGTAATTTCAGAGAAATAATTTTTTAAGGAAGTTTAAAGATAC
This sequence comes from Peromyscus maniculatus bairdii, assembly GCF_049852395.1. Classification (NCBI taxonomy): domain Eukaryota; kingdom Metazoa; phylum Chordata; class Mammalia; order Rodentia; family Cricetidae; genus Peromyscus; species Peromyscus maniculatus. The sequence continues at coordinate 10,819,148 of NC_134862.1, forward strand.
TGGGAAATGTTCCCAATTTAAGACTAAATGCTAAGATAAATTAAGTAGACAACCCTAAAAGGAAACTTTTGCAAACTGTGTGTGTATTCTTCACACTGATACAGGCCTGAGAATGGGCTGTATCTTCCATTGATAGCCCACATGGTCCACCCTGCCATTGTGTTTGATCATAAGTGATTCATAGGCTTTCACAAAGACCATCCTTATTGTTATAGCTTATAGGTGCTGATGGGGATGTCTTTCTGTACCCTGTGAATATGTGTTGCTCTGATTGGTTGATAAATAAAGCTACATTGGCTTATGGCAGGGCAGGATGGAGCCAAGCAGAAAAAAATCCAAAAGAGATAGGGGAGAAGAAAGGAGAGTGGGGCACACGCTGCTAGCTGCCACCAGGAGAAGCAAGATGTAAAGGTACCTATAAGCCACAGGCCACATGGCAAAGTATAGATTTATAGGAACTGGTTAATTTAAGATATAGGAGCTAGCTATCATGAAGTTGGAGCCATAGGCCATCCAGTTCATAACTGATATAAGCCTCTGTGTGTTTACTTGGGTCTGAGCAATTGCAGGACTGGGCAGGACTCAGGAATTTTATAATTGGTGCCAGGTGAGACCAGAGAAAACTTTCAGCTACAATGTATCTTGTTTTTAAGACCAATATTTAGCTTAATTGCCATTTAAATGGCTTTAAAGAGGTATATTATAGTTCAACACTGAGAAACATGGCTTACATGGAAGAACAACTCAGAGGGTGGCATTGTTGTGGTTCCCATGAGTGAATAGTCCAAGGGAATCACAGGGAGATGGATTCTGAGTTTAGGACTATCATGTCTAATTTACATTACCTCTATTTGTTTTCTAAGAAGGATATTGTGATATGGAAAGTTTGGCCTATGTGTTAGAATGACCATTTCAATCTATACAAGATCAAATTTCTGGTGACAAGAAATTCCTGTGTATTTATTTGTCAGCGTATTCTTTCTTCTTTGAGAAGAAATGACATCTTAGCATCATGGCACTTAATGAAGGTAACCCATAATTATGCATGAGTAGACCACAGAAAAATATCTCCAATGTTACCAGCAGGTATCAATGGCCTCCAGAATTACAAATGCTTATAATAATTATCATTTTGAGACAGGGTCTCACGTACTGTAGGCTAGCCTCAAACTTGCTATGGAGCCAAGGATGACCTTGAACTCATGGTCCTCCTTTATCTATTCCCCAAAGTCTTGGATTACAGAAATGCCCCAGCACTCTGCTTTTGAGATGCTCAGGATGGAACCCATGGCTCTGTGGAAGGTAAAAGAGGACTCTACTGAGTTACATACCTTGCCCATAACTATACAAAGTTTGCTTCCTATAGTTTCCAAATGAAAAATAAAATTATTTTTAAACATATAAAATACATGAATTGCTTGTCCTTAACAGATTAATAATGACCAGTATATTGAATAACAAGAGTAAGTGCTTATGTGTTATTACTGATAAAAAGCTTAAAGCATGTATAAATATCTGTGATTACATTTTTAAAACATTTGTAGAATTAATAACATTGAAAGAAGGAAAAACACCAAATGTAATCACAGATAGTGCTGATAGATTTGGAATGGGAACCCTTATTTTCCTTTATCAAATTTTCAATAATGAATATAAGCACAAATATTTTCCAAAGCCTTTCACAGAAAGGAAAAGACACTAGAAAAGAAGAAAATAAATACGACATTCACAATGATTTACAAGTCTGTTTTTGGTCTATGTTGTCCAACACACACAACCTAAGCTGGCACCATGACAGTGACTTCACTGAAACTGGATGAGGATACCTTATCAGAAATGAATGGACAGGAGTGTTTTGAATTTTCCTTTTATATCCACTTATTGAATTTTATGGATTTTGGAATACTCAATATGCATAAGGAGTTATTTGGAGAATAAGAATAGAGTCTAAACATGAAATCTATTCATGTGTTTATAGATAATTGGAAGACAATTCCACTTAATATGTTAGTGTTTATATTTTGACACTTTTATGGATTAAGTATGGACTTTTCCTCTCCCCACCCTCCATCTCCTCTCTCTCTCTCTCTCTCTCTCTCTCTCTCTCTCTCTCTCTCCATACACATGGAGGAGATAGGTCAGTGTCGGACACTGTCCCCACCACTCTCCACTTATTTATCTGGGCCTGGAACTGGCTGATTGTGCTAGATTAGCTGGCCTGAAGCCCTGGAGTTCTCCTGGCTCTGTCTCCTTGGCACTCAGATTACAGCCTTGCATCTCTGTGCTTCCATGTTTTAAACATGATTCTAAGACTTGAACTCAGGCCCTCACATTTGTAGTGCAGGAATGTTACTGAATGAGCAATCTGCCCAGCTCAAATATGGAGTCCTGTCATGGTAGTACTCAAAATGTTTTGGAGCCTGGAGCATTTCAGACTATCAGATCAGAGATACTCAACTTGAGCAGTTTTATTTCTTTTTTTTTTTTTTTTTTTTTTTGGTTTTTCGAGACAGGGTTTCTCTATGTAGCTTTGCGCCTTTCCTGGAACTCGCTTTGGAGACCAGGCTGGCCTCGAACTCACAGAGATCCACCTGGCTCTGCCTCCCAAGTGCTGGGATTAAAGGCGTGCGCCACCACCGCCCGGCGAGCAGTTTTATTTCTATACAAATACTTTAAAGAAAGCCTAGAATCACCTTCAGGGATATAGAAACTGAGGCTTATCACATCTTGTGTCTATTGAGTGGTAGAGAAAAATATGCGTGCATTTTCTTCAGGATGCTGTGACACCTAAAACTTCCTTCTAACACCATCACTACATGATCATTACATGTATGTTATGGATGGTGTCTTAGTCAGGATTACAATTGCCGTGATAAACACCGTGGCCACAGCAACTTGGGGAGGAAAGAGATTGTTTGGCTTACACTTCCACATCACAGTTCATCACCAAAGGAAGGCAGGTCAGGAACTCTAATACAGTAGGAACCTGGAGGCAAGAGTTGATGCAGAGGTCATGGAGGAATGCTGCTTACTAGCTTGCTCTTCATGGCTTTCTCAGCCTGCTTTCTTATAGAACCCAGTACCACTAGATGGAGCTGGCACCACTCACAATGGGCTGAACCATCCCACATCAATTGCTAATTAAGAAATTGCCCTATACACTTGCCTACAGACCAATCTTATAGAGGCCTTTTCTCAACTGAGGTTCCCTTCTCTCCAGTGACCCTAATTTTATGTCAAGTTGACATAAAACTAGCCAGCATAAATGGGGCAATTCCCATTTTATATAAAGGAAACTGGGGTAAAGACAGACCAGTACCTATTAAATGAGAACATTTACTCTAGGCCCTCAGTAAACAAGGTGAAAACTTGTGAAGGAGAACTGGAAGTAAGTCTCCAAATCCTGTTTCAAATAGTCCCAAGGTCTCATTAGCACCAGAATAGCATTTTTCTGAAGGTGATGTTTCATTCCTGAGTCTAATTTCAAAGATCCATGTACAGAGGATATTTGGACCATGGATCTTTGATAACAGCCTTCCAGTCAAGATGTGGACTGAAATGATTTCACTTTTCTCTGGTAGATGAAGGTGGAATGTAATAGTAGTAATAACTTATCTGGTCATTCCAGACTCTAAGAACTGGGGAAAGCACACGAAGCAGCCCTGTGCCATTTGAATATGGCATTCTGTTAGCTGTTGAGCTGTGAGGACTGTAACACAAGAAAAAGGCACATGAAGTTGAACATGACCAAAAGTTTGTCTTCAGACTCAGTATGCAAAAGGTGACTGAGGATCCTTCCAACTTGGGGTTCTGCTTCCCACAGAATTCGAAGGGAGAGCAGAGGGAAGCATGATTAGAATTCTCTGTAATTAGACTTCAGAGACTTATAGATACGTTCTGAAAAATCCATGGACTTATTTTATGCCAATAGAGAAAAAAGTACTTTATGTTTCTTGTAGAACTTTTGAATGATAAATGGAGGCTTGAGAGACGGCTCAGTAACATCCTTGCCTTGAAAGCATGAGGACATAAGTTGGGTACCCAGACCCATGTAAAGAAAGAAAGCTGGGCACAGAGATAGTGCTTTTTAATTCTAGTACTGGGAAGGGAGAGACAGACAGATTTCTGGGGCTCACTGATCCTACAGTCTGGTTGACGTGACAACCTCCAGACTAATAAAAATCTCTGTTTTAAAAACAAAACCAGCCGGGTGGTGGTGGCACACGCCTTTAATCCCAGCACTCGGGAGGCAGAGCCAGGAGGATCTCTGTGAGTTCAAGGCCAGCCTGGTCTACAGAGCGAAATCCAGGACAGGCACCAAAACTACACAGAGAAATCCTGTCTCAAAAAACAAAACAAACAAAAAACAAAACCATAGGAATGGCATCCAATGATGTCTGCTGGCCTGTAAGTGAGCATGTGCATGCACATGTTCACATACACACTCACATACTTGCACACATATAAACAAACACATGCATTCAAAGTACAACATACACAATAAATTTTTCCTTTTTTCCATTCTATGAGATATGCAGTATGCATCTGTGTACACATTTGCAGACCCAAGGTTGATGTTAAGAATCATCCTCCATTACTCTTTCACCTTGTTCACTGACACAGGATCTCTCGTTCAAACCCAAAGCTTACTGGTATGGGTCATCCTGCTAGCCAGCTTTTCAGCGGATCCCCTGACTCCATCTTTGGAGGCTGAAAATACAGAGCTGCCCACCTGCCATTTACAGTATTTCAGGGTATCCACACTAAGAAATCTATCCAGACTCACTGCACAAGCCATGTAAATTAGAGGGAAAAAATCATAATCTTATTGGTCATAAAAATCATTTATAGAAAAATATGTGCATAGGCAGAGCATCTCAAAAGCTTTATAACTGGCTAAGAGAGTATGAATACTTTACATTGTTATTTTGACCTTTCAAGGTGGAAAAATAATCAACAGTGTTACCCAGCTGAGAACCACAATAACAACTCCTAGTAATTTATGACCAGTAGTTCAATCATGGCATGACTGCAATGAGAGTAACCAACAACATTCTGATTGAATTCAAGTCTTCTACACAAGGTGTAAACCATGCCTGGTACTGTTAACTGGGACCAGAACTCATGAGTGGATAGTCTTAGGTCCTAGGGAAGAACCTAGTACTATTATTCTACTAAATGAACTTAATACTAAACTGCACACTAAGAACTTGTCCTTACACCCATAGGTTAGATCCCTCAATATTCATCAGAGAAGCTTCTTTTTGTAATAAATGACAACAAAGAGAGACACAACTAATTAGTGTTTAGATAGCAAGAGGCTGTGGAGTGTTCAGCCCTAAATCAGACATTCGTATCACTCTACTTCCCCTCTTCTTCCAGGCCTCAGAGGTCTTCACAGAAATATTTTAAGAGCCAGAGGCAGTGGGTGACTACAGGAAAACAGTGTGTTATGGATACAACAGATGTTGTACACATGAACTCACAGTGTCTGCATGCATAAAACTTTACAAGATCACCTGGACAATATCTCAGCTTCTATGGGAGAAGTGGTGGCAAAATGACATCTCTCTAGCTAAGGAGCTCTTAGGGATTGATGGCTGCTGAGGGAGGAGAGTCAGTTTCCTTAGGGATGCAGGTTCCCTAGGGGCAACTCAAGCTCCAGTAGATGCCCTCATGCCTATGTACATAGGGATATCTCTAAATGACCTCTGTGAGGTTTTTTGTTTTGTTTTTATTTTTGGTTTTCTTAGCATATGATGTTTGGAGCGCAAATGGTGAAGGTGGTGTGCATGAGTTGGAAGAGAGACAATGGGGGTAGACTGGATCAAATCACATGCGTGGATGAAATTCTCAATGGATTTTGTAAAGCACAAAACTGCAGTTTCAGCCTATACCACAGAGGCAGTGTTGCAGCATGCAAGCAGAAGGTGTCCAAATTTTAGTCCTGCTCTGATAGGGCTTTCTCCCTCTTTCTCCATGTCTCAAATGGGGATGGCGCATCTACTGCACAGGATCTTAGTAACATCTGAAAATGCACACCTTGCAGACCTGGCTCATTATCTTGCTAACCAGTGGAAGACCATGCATGGTTATAGGTGAGAAAGTGTGAGTTTTGTTATTCTATATTTCTCCTAAAACTAAATCTAGTATTTTGTGCCCAATCAATTGTCCTTTAATATTTATTATAAGAATTGATGACGAGTTTGTATTAATAAACTCTTAGTTTTTCATATTATTGAACATATTTTTGTAACTGGTCATTACTTTAGTCCATGTGAAATCAATCTTTCTCTCATTATCAACAACTTAATGGAAGGTAAGAACTTTCACATGTTTATTCTTCTAATTCATTCTTAGCATATTTTTTCTATCTATTTCACTAGAAACAATCACTTTCATCAATTTAGTGCATGCTAACTTTGGTTCCCTAGCAGAAATACAAATTTTTGTGAAATAATCTCAAATGATGATAAAGAAACCAAAATAACCTGTACAAGCTTACAGACTGAAATACCAAAGTCCAATACAACTCAACAGACACAGTGTCAGTAGGGAATATGGTCTTCATAAGATGGACCATTGCTGTTACTAGACACCTAATCAGTCACAACGACCCTGTATTGGTGGATTCAAGAACTGGTTAACTGGAAAACTAAATTGGAACTACCCCAAATCTTGTGACTTTATAGTAGACCCTAAAAAGACATCCAGAGCAGAATTATTTTCTATCCTAGACTTGGCTAATAAGATTGATTCATTTATTTGTTTATTTTTCAAGGAATATTTGCTGAATGTCTATTTCGTAGGCCATATTCTCATCTTTGATGGCATGCTACTCAAGCAGACACAAACTTCTACTGTCATACAGTCTACATCCAGAACAGGAAATACTAGCAAGATGATACAGAGTTCTAACTAACTGATTTCAGAGGAGGTTTACATTGACAACTCCTGTACCTGGCACTGGTGTAAGTCCTAGGGAATGCTTACATGGCAATTTTGCTCTTTTTTCATAAATTGATTTGAAATTTGTATATATGTTTATAAATATCCTGTGAGTGTGTGTGTGTGAGTGTGTGTATGTGTGTGTGTGTGTGTGTGTGTGTGTGTGTGTCGGTGTGTGTGTGCTTGCATGTGCATGTGCACACATATGCATACACATGAATATGGAGGTCAGATTTCATTGTCAGGTGTATTCCTCCGTTGGTGTCCATATTATTTGTTTACACAGGGCTCTTGGTAAACTGGAGCTCATCAATACAGTGATGCTGTGTGGCCCGAAAGCCCCAGGGTTCCCCTTGTCTCTCCAGCACTAGTACTGCAGTACTGAAACCAGACAGTTATAACTTCCTTTTAGATGTTTGTTTTCTGAGAGACTCTCATGTAGCCCAGGTGAGCTCATATTTGCTCTATAGCTCACTGTGAACTTAAACTCCTGATCCTCTTGCTTCTATAAGCCAAAGTACTGGGATTAGAAGTGAGCCTTTGTGCCCAGTTCATGACGCGCTGGAAATGGTACACAAGGCTAAATAAACACTCTACCAAATGAGCTACATATCAAGCCCTAATTCTTTTTTTTAGTTAAACTATTTTTTTTCAAGTCCCATGAGGCCTCAACCTTTTAGAAAGACCTACTGGCAACTGAGTAAAGCTGGGAGTGGAAATGGTGGTCCTCCTCAGGAAGAGCACACCAATTGGTTGTCCAGAGTCAAGCTGTCAGTCCTGAGGACAAACATACAAGTAACACTACATAAACTTAATAGATTTTATTTAGAAATGTATATGTATGTATTCAATAATAATTGATGGAAAAAGAGGCCATAAATTTGAAGGAGACCAGGTAGGAATATATATATATGACTTTGGAGGTAGTAATGGAAAGGGGGAAATGTTGTAATTAAACTATAATCTCAAAAATAAACAAGAAAAATAAATTAATTTTTTTTCCAAATTGGTGTTACTAAAACCCATGTAAACATGTAAAATCTGAGTACAGCATATAACATGCAAACAAGACAGAGAGACACTAGCTGAAGCACTGAGAAATGTGAGTCAATAGAACATATCCCAGGTTCTAGCTGTGATGAATCAGAAGACAGGAACAAAATGATGACTAGACCCACTTATGAGTGGTTCAGTGAGCAGACACTGACTACTCATACTGGGTAGAGTTAAATATTGTTAACACTGGACCATTGTTCAGCTTTTCATTTGTCTTTTAAGGCTTAAAACACAGGGTAGTGGTAAGTGAGGTATGCCTTTAATCCCAGCAGTCAGAAGGTAAAGGCAGATAGATCTCTAAGTTTGAGGCCAGCTTGATTTACAGAACAAGTTCCAGGATAGCCAAGGATACACAGAGAAACGCAGTCTTGAAAAATTAAAACAAACAAAAAAAAAAAAAAAAAAAAAATCGCCGGGCGGTGGTGGCGCACGCCTTTAATCCCAGCACTCGGGAGGCAGAGCCAGGCGGATCTCTGTGAGTTCGAGGCCAGCCTGGGCTACCAAGTGAGTTCCAGGAAAGGCGCAAAGCTACACAGAGAAACCCTGTCTCGAAAAACCAAAAAAAAAAAAAAAAAAAAGAAAAATTAAAACAAAGAATCAAAGAAAAAAACAAAACAAAACACTGTGTATCATTGAGGCAGTCTTTACCACAAGGAATTCCGGGACAGAGCAGAGGATTAGGAGGAAGCAAGACAGGAATGAGATGAGAAGGAAGAACTTCCTGTGAAGTTTCTAACTCTTGAGGCTGCAAATCACCTCACCCTCATCCACGCCTAGCCCTATCCAACCCCACTCCTTTCCTGCCCTCTACAGGGTGCAGCTGTCAGAAGACAGACTTAGTTTGTCATCTACTCCACAGAGACAAGGGCAGCACCCGGCAGGCAGAAGTGTGGAGGCTATTATTTATTCCATTGCCCACATTGTGGAGCAGGTTATTTCTAGTGAAGCTGGTGCGGTGGTCTTCCATGTGCACGGGAATCAGACAGCGAATGCTTTCCTGGTGAGAATGCTGTGTGTGCGGGGAGTGGGTGAAGCGTCCATCCCTCATAGTCAGCTGTGCTCTGTGTGTTGCTGGCCTTGAGACTGGTCTCAGCAGGGAAAAGATAAATGGTTCCTTCTGCATTAAAGCCTCACCCTGAACCTGTAACCTGGATTAATTAAATGCCACCCCACTGCATCCAACTAACAGTATTTTGGTTGAAATTCACGGCGCTCGCTGGGTCTGATAAAACAACAATTATGTAACAGGAAGATACCCGAACCCCTGACTAGCAGGATTTCTTCTGGGACTGCAGCAAGCTGGAGGAGGGGGCCAAGCTGGTGCACAGAGAGAAGAGAGGCAGTTTCTTGGTCTCGTCACAGTAAGCGCATGGGGGCATCAGCAGAGCATCACGAGGGCCTTTAGAGAGGAAGAGAAGCTGAAACTCAACTGCAGTTTTACTTTGCTGCATCTTCTGTCAGGCATCCTTTGGAGATTCGAAGAGCACCCCTGTAAAACAGTGGTGCTAGCTTTTTCACACATCCAAATCACCAGAAAACTCGCTAACACGCAGACATGGGGGCGGGGCCTGGTGCGGACTAAGAACAAGGAAGTTTGCAGGCTGAACCGATGCTGACGTAAATTGGTGCAATTTTCTAAGTAATTCCAGGCGCCGGGGAATTTAAGAGTCTCACCTCTCCAGCAGAAGTGTGAAGTCATTCCTGCTCTCAAAGTTGAACCAGAGCTGGACAGAGTAAACAGGCTGGCCCCCGAGAAGGCTGATTCAGGGGGGAAGGAAGGAGAGGGTGTCGAGGGAAAGGCCAGTGTGATCAAGAGCCAGGAAGACCTGAGATGAATCCCAGAACCACCAATTATATAGATCTATGGCTCAGGGGAAATCATAGAACCTCTATGGCTTTTGGTTTTCTCATAGGTAAAAATGAAGATTAAAAACACCCAATCTGGAGAGCTATCATCAAGACCTAAGGCTGTCTATTGAAAGTTCCAGCAACTTGTTCTGCAATCAGTAAATAATTAGCATTACCTTAACTCACCAATAATAATGTAAATATGAATAATATACAGATAGGTATGTACATGATTGCTTATATGTGCTCAAATGTGTGGACAGGTACACATGTGTGCATTGGAATGTGGAGGTTAGTGGACAACCTTGGATGTCATTCTTTGGGCACCACCCCTTCTTGCATTTTTGAGATAAAGTTTGCCACTAGAAAGGAACTCATCAAATAGCCTGGCCAGTGAACTCCGGGGATCCACTTCTCTCCACCTCTACAGGGCTGAGATTTGGCATATATATATATGATTCTTTTCTCATACAATACACCAATACACCCTGACCATAGTTTCCCTTTCCTCTACTCCTCTGAGAACACCCCCCCCCCACCTTCTTCTCTGGATCTACTCCTCCTGTGTCCCATCAGAAAAGAGCAGGGCTCCAAGAGATAACTACCCAACACAACAAATCAGAATACAATAAGGCAAGAGCCCTCACACTGAAGCAACCTAACAGGAGGAAAAAAAGTCCCAAGAGCAAGCATAAGAGTCAGAAACACACCCACTTCCACATTCAGAAGTCCCATAAAAACACCAAGCTAACAGCCATAACATGTAAGTAGAAGAGATGTGGCCTTCTATAAAGCAGATTTATTGTTAGTTTTAGTTGTATGTCTGTGTATGTGTGGAGTGTGTGTGTGTGTGTATCTTTGTCTGTCTGTCTGTGCCTCTGTGTATATGCCACTGTGTGTGGATCCACAGAGGTTGAAAGAGAGTGTTAGTTTCTCTTTTGCAGGGATTATAGGCAGTTGTGAGCTGCCCCGCAGGAGTGCTGGGAACCTAGCTGCAGTCCTCTCCTCTGCAGTAGCAGTGTATGCTTGTGATTGCTGCGCCACTTCTCTGAAGTCCTGGCTTCTTTTTTTTTTTTAATTTAATTTAATTTTATTTTACAATACAATTCAGTTCTACACAATCCTGGCTTCTTAACATAGGTTCTGGAAATTGAATTCTAATCTTCATGATTATCAACCAAGTTATCTCCCCCAGGCAGTAATTTTTTTAATCATTTTAAATGTAATGATAAGGGAATGAACGGAGTTTAGTAGAGATTGAACTCATCATATTCCATAAGGTTCTAGGAATGTGACATGTGTAGAACAAACTGCACACTGGCATTGCACTAGATGGGCACCCGGGGATCGGAAATCCAGAAGGACAGATGCCATGCAGTTACCTGGCTCACAGTTTTGTACGACTCTACACAGTCTCCTCTCCTCTGTTTAGAGTATAAAGTCAATTTATTTCAAAAGAAAACTCTGTGAACAAAGAGCTTATCATGTGTCCCAGATATTCCTAGGGATGCCAAACTGAGCTGCCAAAATGACCCTTGCTCATAAAAGTAATTATTCAAAAACTTGTGAAACTGTACTGACAGGATTATTACAAATTTACTTGAATAACAGCAATAAATGAAGAGACTGCAGCTTGGTGAGTCAATCTAAAATCAGTGATGGTCCCTGGGGAGAAGGGAAGCACAGCCACACCTCTCAGTGTGCATTCCTACTCGATGGCTAACGTGGATAAATAACAGCTGGGATTGAGAAACCATAACACCTGTGTCCTCTCATTTCTGGAGAATGTGGAGTTGTTTGGTCAGCCATTGTGGCCTTCATGGAGCATTCCAGTCTTGTGAGAGACATCATCACAATAAAAAACAGGAGGATGGCACCTAAGGTTGTCCTCTGGCCAGTGCATGCATGTGTATATATGTGTACACATGGTCACATATACATGTGGACCACTGCTAATATAACTAATTGCTGAGCTCAAAGACCCAGCAGAAGATCTTGCCTTAAAAAAAAGTGCTGAAGACAGAAAGCATCAAACATTAACCTCTGGCCTCCACACATATGTAAATATGCATGTAAACCCACATACATATATGTACTCATAGAAGCAGGGGTGACAGGAGCATGGGACACAAAATGACATGCCTGGATCTGCACACAACTTTGGAGTATCTGTCTAGGAAAGTTCTGTAACATCCTCTGGTCCCTGTTCACTCACCTGTCAAGGTGATGCTAATGAGATGGTGTCTGTCTTGGTGGAAAGCTTTGACTCTAGGGAATCACCTGGAGAGCCCACCATGTGTTCCCCATTCCACCGCAGGGAAACTGATCTTTTGGAGGCTCAGATTTCCTACCTATTCTTACAGAGTCTGCTCTTCAAATTCAAATCAGTTGGTATCAGTTGTGTGCCAAGTATAACATGCTCTGTCAGGAGCCATGCAAAGATTGAATGAAAGAAGCATCACCTTCTGCAGCAGTTTTTGGAATTTTAGGAAACATATTTTCATTGGATGCATGATTAAATAGAAAATTGCAGCTGTGACCAGTTCTGTAGAGGTGCTTGGTGCTCAGTCCACATGCTGTGGAGTCGTTTTCATCAGTCAGATAAGACTCTGTGTGTGTGTGTGTGTGTCTGTGTGTCTGTGTGTGTGTGTGTATGCATGAAGAGGCCAGAGGTTAGCCTCAGGCGGCCTTCCTCAAGAACCGCCCATGTCATTCATTGAGCCAGAGTGTCTCATTAGATTTTAGCTCACTAAGCAGGCTAGCGAGCCCCCGGGATCAGCCGGCTCTGCTTCCCCAGCACTGGCATTATAAGTGTGCTCTGACATACCTGACTTTTTAAGTGGATTCTGGGGATCTAACTCGGGTCCTAATGTTTGTGTAGCAACTTCATTACTCACTGAGCCACCTCCAAGTTCGTGTGATGAGTCTTTTCATTTAGAGCATTATCCACAATTGCTGATTGCCAAGATGAATGAGGGGGAATAACTCTAGGCAGTTATATCATTTTATCTCATCCACATGGCCATTTTTTACTGAACACCACAACTTCAGAATCCTCTATTATTCCCATTTTAGAATTAAGTGTATGCAGGTTTATTATGTCTAGACATTAAATACAAGGCATATATCTACTATACCAAAAACTGGAATTCAAACACAAGCTCATCTTATTTCAAAGTCTTTCACTTTGCCACCAGTAATGTGTCTGGGCTTTCTAATGAGTCAAAGCTTGTTTGAATTCTCTACTTAAGTGATTCATGGAAGCTTGAAGACAGTTCTGAGTTATTTCTTAGAATACACACTGTCTTGAGCCTTTTTATTTCAAACAGGAGACTGCTGATCCATTGGCGGAGAAAGAGGAGAGGATAGATATGAAAAGTGGGTTCAGAGTGTGGCAGTGTTACCTGCCTACAGCTGACTAGAGACCCCAATCTCTGGGGGAGGAAGGGCCTGGGGTCCTTGCAGAAAGGCCTTGCTGTTTGGCTTTAGTCTGGGAAGTAGAGCTGCAAGAGAAGCCTTTTATTTTTTCCTTAAAAGGTCCCACCCGGCTTCCGGACTGATCAGAAGCAACCTTGCATTCATTCTGGGAAGCCACCACAGAAGCAGCAAGGTGAAGCTCATTTCTTATTCTTACCTAATTGGTCTCAGGAGAATACGAATTTGCCAAGCATCCTGGACTAGCTGCCTTTTCCTTGGGGTTGGCTTTCTCAGTAACACTAGCCACATACCAACAAGGCTCCTTTAAACATCACCACATACAAAACAAAATTAATAGTATTTTTTTTGAGGAAAAAACTGCTTTGAAATTTATATAAAAACATGTTTTTAATCTGTTTTTCTTATTATTTTATCCATGCTCAACAATACATTTCACAGAATGGTAGTTGAGAATAATAGTTTTGCAAAACTTCCGAGTGTTACCAGAAGCACAAGAGATGAGGATTTAAAAAATAAACATTAGATTAATTTTAATTAAGTTATTTAAAGCAAATATGTTTCTTTTCATGATGACTTTCCTTTTAGTCTTTAAATTCACAGCCACTGAAGAAGTGAGGGAGAGAGGTGTGGCAGGAAGCCCCAGACATTTTACTGTTTCTCTGTTTGACCCCCAAGCAGGAGTTTTCTGGCTTCAACTGACTTGAAAACTCTGAACAAATGCCTTTGTTATGTCGCTGTGGGGCCTGCGATCTCCACACAGTGCTAAAATCACACAGGAGTTCAGTAAATATGCTTCTAGTGATTCATCCAATGTATTTCATTTCTAGTGTTTGTTGATCTAAAAGCTGCTTTCAGTAGTTCCTTATTCTAGGGTTTCAGTAAGAGAAAGAGCTTAATGACCGGCTACAAAACGGTCATGGAAAGGTCTACACAAACACAGTGAGAGGCCAGGGCACAGCAAGAGTCTTTCTTTATATTAAGCACTTGCTCTGTAGTTAAGGGGTTTTCTGTTTGAGTTCTTACTAATTATTTAATAGCTATTAGTTATTATGTTTATTTTTAAATACATAACTTTTCAAGTAATTAAGAATGTTTTTATTCATGCTAATTACACTCATTGCTGGCTTTTATGTGACATTTTCACACATGTACATAATGTGTTTCAAACATATTCACCCTGTTACTCTTCCCTCCCTTTCATACTCCCAAGTTCCCCCAAGTGTATTATTATAATCATCTTAGGCATATATAATTTACTAGTGTTGGATATGATAACATTGTTGTGAAACAAAGAACATTGTCTTTCACTTTGTGTCCTCATCTTTTTCCTTCTCCTCCCCCTCTTCCTCATCTTCGTCATGCTATAATTGTATGAGGAACCACACATGCTTGGCAAGCACTCGACCATGAAGTCACATTCTTAGTCCTATGTTCTTTTTTATTTATTTGGGGAGCTGAATAAGAGAAGGGAGTCCAATCAAAGGCAATGTATCCCCAAAGGTTGGCATCTCTGAGGGGAAGCCACCTGGATATCAGAGAACAGCTGAACACAATGAGGACATCAGCCAGGATCTGATATTCCATTCTCTTTTTGGCGCTGTGATCACTGTCATCACCCAAACTTTAAAAAAACTTACTCTACACAAACCATCTGTACAGTGGTGGGGAATTTCCAAAAAAGAGTGCCCAGAAAGACAGTGGCTTGGACATGTGAAACAAACTGAGAATTTGGGATCAAAATTAGGACTTGAAACACATAGAATAAAAAGTTTTTTATATACACAGAGAAACATAGCATTTTTAGTAAAATAGTACATGCAAGCTTAAACTGGACATTTGGGTATGTATAAAGGAAAATGCTAATGGACTTTATAAGCATAGGCTGACGTTTAATGCACCTTTTCATCTGTTGAGCAATAAGCAGTGTTTGTATACGGGATGAGGGGCAGTGAGAGTAAAGATGTACATGTGGGTGGGAAGAGAAAATGACAGGTGAACCTCTACGTCCATCAAATTCTACTTGTAAGGTTAGCATCACACAAGCCCACTGTCTTAGTCAGGGTTTCTATTGCTGTGGAGAGACACCATGACCATGGAAACGCTTATAGAGGAAAACTTTTAATTGGACTGGCTGACAGTTTCAGGGGTTCAATACATGATCATCATGGTGGGACATGGTAGCATGCAGGCAGACATGGTGCTAGAAAAGGAGCTGAGAGTTCTACATCTTGATTGGCAGGCAGCAGAAGGAGAGACTAAGTCCCCAACTGGAAGTAGCTTCAGCATTTGAGACCTCAAAGCCCACCCCCACAATGACACACTTCCTCCAAAAATGCCACACCTACTCCAACAAGACCACACCTCCTGATAGTGCCACTCACTATGGGCCAAGCATTCAAATAATGATTCTCTGCACACCCTCCCTATTCCAACCTCCACCAAAGTAAGGACCTTGACTCTTCTCTCCAAACTATTGTGTCACTACTGCCTCTGAATTGAAATGTTTTCATAAAATCCTTAGGAAGGCTTCTGATACTTGAGATTCACAAGCCCTCCCCAAAGTGACATGAGCAGGAACAGTTGCTAGGGTGACAAGACTCTCCAAGACTGAGCTGTGCAACAGAAAGCTGTCAGCATGCATCTTTTGTGAGTTGTCACTCACACTGGGTGGGCTGTTCAGTGATGTAGCCATTTATGAGTCAGCCATGTTCCTGTAATACCCCTCAATCATACTCCTATAAGAAACACCAATAATCTCACTGATTCATTAAGTTCAAATCAGGTAGAATAGGTTTATTTTCTTTAATGTTACTGGTGCCATACCTGAGGTAAGTAGATGGTTGTTTACATCTTCTCAGGAAATACCACATAGAAACTTCTGTCCTTGTTTGCTCTCTCTGCCCTATGTATGGCCAAGTGTCAATAGAATCTATATAATTTATGAACAGCACTTTTAAAATGCAATAAATAGATTTGCATACAAAATCCTCTAACTCAGTTCCACTAAGGCAATGGGGAGTCATTTTTCTTGTATTCAATATGAAAGGAGAAGTAAATGGGCCTACTCCACAGGGCTGTTGATAAGCATTAAATGGTGGCCCATGACCCTTACCACAGTGCCTGGAACTTTATTTATAGCCAATGATTACTAATTATGACTACCTTTATTACATGGGATAAAAGCAGACAGAACATTAGAACATTGTACCTAGTGACTGTTTTCTGGTACACATTGGAGCTGGATTCCAGACAGGAAACCATTGCACTTCCTTGTCAAAGCATGTGACTGGAGCTATTCTAGTCTGCTAAAGACTATCAAAGACTTGGGCACCCATTCAAAAAACAACACATTTCCTGTGGGTTTTGTGAGAAGGAAACACGCAATAGGCAATCAGAGATAGAGTCAGAGGGAAAAAGATGACACTCCTATGTAACAGCTGGACTATAAATAGGTGATAGCTAAACTCTAGCTATCGCCTATCAATGGAAATGTTCCATGCTAGAAAGTTTCTTACTCAAGACTCAGGACAGAACTGAAATTTACAAGACTCATGAAATAAATAAATATTACAAGGCTCAGGAGCTCCTGAAATTTACAGGGTTCCCTAGGCCCCTCTCCAAGGTTATGCAAGCGGTGAACAGCTGATGAGAGAGGAGATTCTCTAACCAGCCTAACTGCAAGTCATGCAGAGAGCTTCAGGGTTTCAGCTTCTGCAAATCGTTGCTCAGAGTGGGATGGGCTTCACAGTCCTACAGTTCCCATTGAGTTATCCCTGCTCCTATAGGTGACTTCAGTAAACTTGCTGGTTCCCTAAGCAAGACACGGGTGGAATAATTTCTGTGGTCTCTTGTCTGGGGTGAATAGATATTTGTTCATGTCTGCCCAGGAAAAGTCAGACAACTATTGAAAATTAGACATTGGGTCTGATTGTTCAAAGTTCTAATAATTTACAGAAAATGTGGAGATCATTACCTGTCTAGGGAGTTTCACTTTTTTTTAATGGGCAGATACATGAATACATGATCAGCTACTGGGTTGTTAAGATTCTGCTATTTCCATATAAAATTGACTCGAACGAATAACTAGCTATAGGTAAATGTTTTCAAAAATCTGTTTAGGTTTCATCACTGCAGGAGGAACAGCCTAACTTTTGATTTAATTACCATATTTTTATAGTATTTTACCTTCTGAAAATAATTTGTGATTCTCTTGGTGGATATTAATTAAATGAGATGAATCTGCTTGTACCTTATTATGAACTTGATATTTTCCATGTTTCTCCTTAAATGTAGCATTGGGCCTATTTGCTTTAGGAACTTGGATATTCTGGGCAACTTTGATATTATTCCAACAAATTTAATGATCGACTAATCTATATTTGTGAAGTCTGCCATTTTGGCCCTAATATTCCCTTCAACTTTTGTAATTATAATCATATCTGGTGCAGATGGCATGCTATGACAAAACTACCATGGGCAGCTCAACATAGTGGCAATACCATTCATCTTCGGAGAGGAGAGGGATGCATGGCAGCAAGGTAACAAGCCAAAGCAGGACAGACCTGCATCTTGAGGGTGGCCCCTCCTGTGAAGCAGTGGTGTGACAATGGCAACCGTATAAAAACTGTTGTAAGTAGACCGGGTTCAAAATCAGTGCCACACTTGCTAATTGTTTGATATTTGCTCCCCTAGACCTAAATTGGTTCCTGACTGCAAAGGGTAAATGGCCCTTTTTCTTCCATTAGAGCAAGTGTGTGTGTGTGTGTGTGTGTGTGTGTGTGTGTGTGTGTGTGTGTGTGTGTTTGCTCATATTATCATGTTCATGTGGGTATGAATACCTGTGTAAATGTGTGTGCCTCTGTATAGAATTCAGAAGAAAACTGGGTATCATTGCCTAGGAGAAGTCTACATAGTGTTTTGTGATAGGGTTTCTCACAGGGCTCTAGTTCTCCCATCATGCTAGACCTACTTGCCAATAAACTCCCAGGATCCTCCTGTTTCCAACTCCACAACACTAAGTTTTCCAGCACAATCCACCACATCAGGCTTATTATATATGTTGGTTTGGGGACTAAAACTCAGGACTTCATTCTTCATGGCAAACGCTTTACTGACTGAGCTATCTTTCTAGGCCCCAGAGCTAACCATGTTAGCAGGTGAGTGAACCTAACTAATGAACTAAGGCCATGCTTGATAATGGTAATTATAATAATAATAAAAAGGATGCCTGACTGAATATTTCCTATAATATAATACACAGCAAACATTTAGGAACTAAAAACTGAAAGTATTGTATGTATCCCTTCATTTATATAAGAAATAAATATGAAGATTTTGTAGTAACACCAATGAGCATAGACTTTTGGTTTCTGTTACTTCTTAGGTTTGAACATACAGCAAGTGAAGTATCGGTATCTGCAGTAACAGAAGATGACTTTGGACTCCTGATCCTTCAGCCTCCACCTTTCGAGTGCTGGGATTTCACTCATGTACTACAACAGTCTATTTTATAGTGCTGGGACTCTAACCCAGGGCTGCCTGCATGTCAGGCAAGTACTCTACTAACTGAGCTACAACTCCAGTCTCAGAATTGCTTTGAGTTTGCCTAATAATCCACTGCATTTCCCCTGGTGGCACATTCTACTCTTTCAATATGTACGTAACAAGAAATAAAGACCCCAAATCAAATTTTTGTGGAGCATCCCAGAGAGGAAGAACACTATAGGATGGCTTTCCCCTGGACCTGAGTTTGGAGGGAGCACATGACACATGTATAATACCAGAGTCACACTCTGTTAAACTTTCCACATGGAAACTTACTTTTGCTCAGATTCTGAGAAAATTCTTGAAATCTTGCAAGTTTGGGTACCATGTCTTCTCTTTGGGTTGGGCGCATCATCTAGGCATGTGCAAATTATAATGGATTCCTATTGTTTCCAGTAAGAGGCATAGTACTTTAAATAAATCAAGACACATGCTTACAGAAATACTGCTGGGATATGGGATGACCCACTGTTTAGTGGGTAAATTGAATTTATCAATACTTCCTTGAAGTTGAAATAAAAAATAAAATATCCTCCTATTCGCTATCAGTGTCTTTTGTTTTCAAATTAACAGACACGTTGGGCATGGTGTCCAGCATGGGGTATTAGTCTTCTTTGTTTATTTCCTACATTCTCCACAGCTATTAACTTCAGAGATGCTCTCTAGTTCACACTCATCACTTCCAAATTCATGTAGAAATCTTAACTTAAAAAGTTATTCCATATACCTTTGGCTTTGTGGATCTTAAAATATTTCCCAGGAATGACCCATCATGCAATAGAGCTTGCTAAGCATGCAGGAGGTCCTGAATCCAGATTCACAATGCCCCTTTAAGAATCTGGGTGTGGCCACATATTCATCTGCAGCCCTGTGTTTTGGGGGTACAGATATTGGGGTTTGTTGTCTGCCAGCCTACCTCAAGAATCAATAACAAGAGCTGCTGTCAAGGAATAAGGTGGATAGAAATAGAACAGGGCATCCAATGTCTTCCTCTGGCTTCTCCAGTTGTGCACACAGTGTGGGCAACACACACACACACACACACACACACACACACACACACACACACACATTTGTATAAAACAACGATAACAAAATACTTCCCAGGAGTATTTCAGTGTAAAGTAGACTTGAGTTTGGCTGAATAGAGATACTAAGCTTATTTTTGAGAAATTGTGTAACACAGAAAATTGAGAAAAGAATAACAGTGACACACCAACATTTCCTGCTAGCAGACAGTGCAGAGAGCCACGGGCAGCAGAAACTGGCAGCCATCATGAGTCACATGAGTAGTCCTCATAAAGAGAGGCCTGTGGCCCAGATGCAGGATTGGAGATCTTGGTAGCAGTCACTAGAGAAGCAGCTAATAACAGGATTTACGCAAACTGTGACAGTTGGGAGCTCAGTGAGCAATTCACAGTTTGAGGGAATACTAGAGCCTTTGGGCAAGAATAGAACATCAACCCATGAACCGTGCAAGTTACCGTCCAATGTCATCAGAGAAATAAGAATACAAGGAAGGCAGTGGGTAGAGAAGTAAGGCTGCCATAAAAGCAGGTATAGTGGATTACAATGAGGATGATCGTAAGAGTAACATCAGAAGTTGAAACAGGCAATACTAAGTGGGAAGGAGATACTGAGAGCCAAGAGAGCTTAGAGATTGTACAGCCATGTAAATAATGAGGACGATTCTAGATACATGCTGGAAATGTGTGAGTGTGTGTGTGTGTGTGTGTGTGTGTGTGTGTGTGTGTGTGTGTGTGACCTGAAAATTGGAAAATTGGAATTGAGATAAAAATGGGAGTATCCAGAATCAGTAAGTAAAATCCACTGTTTACTGGCTCTGAAGAAAGGGGTTGGCATCAAAAGTACCTGTCATGCAAGCATGATAACCTATGTTCAGATCCCCTAGGACCCATGTTAGAAGTTAGGCACAGCAGTACACATATCTGCAATTCTGTGTTCCAAGAATTTAGGAAGCAGAGACAGGAGAACCCTAGAAGCTAATGAATGAGCTTGCCTGGCAAAAGCAGCAGTGAGCAACCAGAGACCCTGCCTCAGACAAGCTCCTAGGTAAAGACCGACTCTCATGACTACCAAGGTTATATCAGGCCTCCTTGTGTGCTGTGTGGCAGGTACATGCACAATCTCACACAGGAACATGCACACACACACACACACACACACACACACACACACACAATATACACATACAGAACACGATATCTCACACAGAGTTTAATAATTCACTAGGAGTGTCAACAAGAGATCAAGAGATTTACGGCAGTACTAGTAGTGTACACAGTCTGGTAGTAGGATTTGCAGCCCAACCTTGGGAGAAAATGTGAGAAACACATATAAAGGGAAGAGTTTTTTCTTTCATTTCTCATTCATTTCAAGTTTCTGTTGTATCACTCCCTGTATCCTTTGAACCTAAAATAACCTTGGACAGTAGGAGACTCTGGTAACATTTTAGTACTATAGATGAGACGATAAGAATAAAGAGTCAATACTCACTGAGCACTGTCTATGTGTCTGGCATTGCTCTGCCTATGTTGAGCACTATATCTTACCTAATACTACAAGGGTTTCTTTTTGTTTTGGCTAGAAAATTCAAATAACTATGCTAAGGCTACAGAGCTAGCAAGTGTCTTAGTGAAAAGAAATATGACTCTGTCCTTTTCAAGAACAAAATCAAGAACTAAGATTCCAGATGAAATTATAGCAGAGCTGAATAGTCTTTGCTGTCATGTTCCAAATTCATCTTTATAATACAACATTAATTATAACAAAATCATGCATTCATGTTGATTTAATAAATCTCAGCAGGCTTTTTCCATACAGTAGGTATGAGTTAACATGCTGTAACAAAACAGCTGACAAAATCAGCTGGAAGGAAGCAGGGTTTGTCTGCTCTTATACTCCGAGGGAGTGGTCCATCAGTGTTGAAGGCATGGCAGCAGGAACATTAAGCAACTGGTCACAATGTGTTCACACTCAGAAAACAGTAAGTGGTGAGATCTGGTGGACATTTCACTTTCACATCTTCATTAAGTTAGGGCCCCAGCCTATGGCATGGAATCATTTATAGGAACATCTCAAATGGGTCATTCCAAATTACACAGTTATAGAAGTTTCCTCACAAACTTACCCAGAGGTTTGTCTCTTAGGTGACCATAGACCTTGTCAAGTTGACCGTCAATGTTAACTATCACATAGTACATCACTTTATTGTTCCAACATTTCCCTAAGGTATACCCCTCTATGTAATTTTATGGACAAGGGAACAGGCTTAGACACCTGAGACAATTAACTAACACACAGCCAAAGAATGCCCAAGAAACTCCATGAAAATGTGTTGAGCTTATTGATCCCTTCTACTATTTGTGCAAAGGTAAAATAGTGTTACACTACGCTGACTCTAAAATTCTAAAATGAAGCATGCTCTCTCTTTTTCTTTCCTGCCTTCCTCTGTAGAGATAGGGGAGAGAGCAGATGGCTTCTGTGGTTTCTTTTCTGTAAGCACATTCTGGGTGAGTGTGTATATATATATATATGTGTGTGTGTGTGTGTGTGTGTGTGTGTGTGTGTGTGTGTGTTCCAGCTAGTTCCTATAAAAGACCATTTCAATCCACTTTCATAATATAGTTAAAAGTAGAGTTGAGTGCCAGAAAAAGTACCTCTTTCATAAGCCAAAGCAATCCATCTTATCTGAACTAAAGAAAACATGAAAACTGGAAGTCTAGATCAGGTATTGGGAAAACTAAAATTATCTCAGAAATAAGCTTCTTGGCTGCTTAATTTTTGATGATAGCTATCAATAGTGAAGTCTCAAATGTAGAAGACAAGAAAAATGTCTATGTACCAGGTACACACAATTAAAAGCTACAAAACAGGAACTTCTTGAGTAGAAAATTCTCCCTCAAAAAGAAAGTATAAAATCAACTGGAAACAAAGTTGAAAATAAAAGATCCATCTTTTTATGTATGGTATGTGTGTGTCCATATGTGTATGTACATGTGTGTGCAGGTGATATGTGTGTGCATGTATGTTATCAGGTGACTATGTGTGCATGTGTTTGTGAAGATAACTCTGCATGTGTGTGTGCCCAAATGACTTTGTGCAGTTGGCAGATGTGTGAATGTGTGTATGAACATGACTATGTATGTATGTGAAGGTGACTGTATGCATGTGTGTGCACAGGTGACTGTGTGTGCAGGGGACTATGTATTCATGTGTGTGGAGGCCAAAGTTTGTTCTCTACCTCATTTTGTGAGAAGTAAATCACAGAAACTTAAGCGCACCCTTTCAACTAGGCAAGCTTTAGGGATCTCCCTGTCTTCACTTTCCCATAACTGGGATTACATAAAATTGCTGCACCTGACACTTCACTCATTTATTCATTCATTCATCCATTCATCCATTCATGTATTCATTCATTCATTTTTATATAGGTATTTGAAAAGAAACATTAGGTTCTCAGGCTTAACAGGGAAGGACTTTACCAACTGAACCATCTCTCCAGCCCCTAAAGATATGTATCTTTTGACTCCAAAATTTATTTAAAATACGAACCTATCTTTAGGTAGATCCTTGTTATACTTCCGTGAGTATGCCCTTCAAATTCCTTGAGTCTTGCATGCAGTTAAATGGCATATTCCCTAAGCCCTTCCTTTATCATGTACCATATCTAATCTTGGTGTTCAGGATGACACTCGGGAAGAGACAATCTCGACTGAGGAACTGACTCCATTGGGTTGACATGTAGCCATGTCTTTGGGGCATTTTCTTAATTAATAATTGATACAGGAGTGCATAACCTACTGTGGGTGTTGTCATGCCCTGAGCAGACGGGCCTGGGATCTATAAGAAAAGTGGTTGAGCAGAAGCTGGAGCAAGCAAGCCAGTAAGCAGCCTTTCTCCATGGGCTCAGCTTCCAGGCTCCAGGTTCCAGCCTTTGGTTGCTCAGCTTCCTTCAAACATGGACTGACCCCTGAAGGCCAAATGAGCCCTTTCTTTCCATGGGCTGGTTTTGAGAAGTACTTTAGCAGAGATAGCAACAGGAAGTAAACTAGCACACGGTGTTGCATCTTTGTCTTTGATCTTCTTCCTGGTCTCTCATATATCACATTCACCATGGTATTAGGCTTGGTAGGTGTCTCATCCTTAATTTGCTTTCCAGAAGGTCAGATGTGTCCTTCCTCATGATATCTGTCTTTATTCTCTTGTGAAATCTACTATATTTTTGCTCTAATTTTAAGTTGTGTGCTCCTGTTAAATGTTCATGTAAATCTTACTTGCTCCATGATTTTATCCTGGTTCATTCAACCTATTCCCATTTCCATCTTTTCCAGACATTGCACAGAAGTGATGTCCAATGTTCTGGGATCATAGCACTCAATAATTACAGATGGACAGTAGCACAGGTGGCAGACCATTTGTCATGGGATCAGGGTCTCTGTCAACCATGTGGAACTCTCTTTTAGCTTCAAGAGCTGAGAGAGTTGATGATTCTCTGGAAATAATCCATCTGTACCTCAATCCAGCACCAAGAGGGTGACATTTCAGTGTCAATGATTCTAAGCTGGGGCCTAAATCCAGATGTATACAATGTGGTAAGTATTCACATATTCTAATAGTGAGAGAGTTAAGATGAAGAGAAAGGATCCAGCCCCTTTCATAGAACCATTTGATGTGATCACTGATATAACAATTGGAACAGGAATATGACATTTCAGGTTGACAGGTTCTTTTTCAATCTTGATATTTTGGTCATAAAACATAGCCAACTCCATTAAATTTACAAATATAATAGTTTCTAAATCACACATTCAACAAGCATTCCTATCCCCCTCCTTTAAAACTTAGACAAACCAGATGTGCTTGTTGGAGCATGGTGTACCCAGGTGTATGTGAAGTCAGACATGTGATATTTAATCTTCTTGTAAATTTGACTAGATCTGGAACCTAGGAGAAAAATCTCCCATCATATCTGTGAGGGAGTTTCTAGATTGGATTAATTGAGATGGGAAGACTCACCCTAAATGTGGGTGGCACCATCCCATCAGATGAAAAAAAAAAAATGAACTGGACAGCAGAGTTCATCTCTTTCTACTTGTTGACTGCAGATACAATGTGACCAGCCTATTCATGCTTTTCCCACCACAAAGGACTATACTCACAAACTTTAAGCCTCAGCAAACTTTTTATTTCTTAGATTGTCTTTGTTGGGTATTTCCTTGCAGTAACAAGAAAAGTATATAATAAAGAAGAGGCATGCTCATCTAGGCTTTCTCTCACAGTAGACATGAGCCTGGAATCTGTTATTTGTCATCTTTATATAGTATCCCTACAGTGTTCCTACAGGATGATCTAATGTCTGATTTTAAAAATTATTTAAAGATAGCTTATTTATAATGCAAGGTCATTTGTAAGCATGAAAACTCTTTGGCTTATTGTCCTGGTCTGTCCTTGGTTGCTGTGGGATGGTCTGTATGTCAAATTGCTCTGATTGGTCAATAAATAAAACACTGATTGGCCAGTGGCCAGGCAGGAAGTATAGGCAGGACTAACAGAGAGGAGAATTGAGAGAACAGGAAGGCAGAGGGAGTCACTGTCAGCCGCCGCCATGACAAGCAGCATGTGAAGATGCCAGTAAGCCACGAGCCACGTGACAAGGTATAGATGTATGGAAATTGATTAATTTAAGCTATAAGAACAGTTAGCAAGAAGCCTGCCATGGCCATACAGTTTGTAAGCAATATAAGTCTCTGTGTTTACTTGGTTGGGTCTGAGCGACTGTAGGACTGGCGGGTGACAGAGATTTGTCCTGACTGTGGGCAAGGCAGGAAAACTCTAGCTACACTTGGTACCACCTATAGACAGGGTCTGAGTATACAGAAAATGTCTCTTCAATGATGTGGATGTTACATGCCTTGGGGGGTGACTCAGCCAGTAATCTGCTTACCATAAAGATACGTGGATCACAGTTTGGATCTTAAAAACACACATTAAAAAAAAAACAAAAACAAAAACAAAAACAAAAACAAAAACAGAATGGATGTGTTAGTCTTTGTATTCCTAGTGTACAGGAGGCTGAGACAAGAAATTACCATACCAAGTTGGCCAGTCAAATTAGCTGCAATGGTAAACTCTGGAGAAAAAGCGAGACCTTGCCTCAGTGTATAAGGTAGAGAGAAAAGAAGACACCTGTTAAGATCCATAGACTGCCACACACCCTCCTACATGTATACACACAGCATCAACCATACACAGGTGAATGTGCACATGCACACACACACACACACACACACACACACACACACACACACACACACACACACACACTCCTATGCCTGGATTTCCAAAGGATTCAAGTGTTTTTCTTGTTTCTCACCTCTCTCTGACTTGATGTTTGGACCTGTTTGAATAGAGGAAAGAATGAGACAAGACCTCTTCTTGTCATCTGCACTTTAAAAGATATTTTCATTTCTGTTCCTGTGCATGCTGTCAGTTTGGGTAGTGACTAGAATAAACAGGTATCCTCCAGCCAGGTTCGATTTTTGCAACCATCTCATCTTCTTGCATCCACAGCTCCTTTTTGTTCAGCTTACATTTGCTTTCTGGGTCAGTGTGCAGAGACCTCCCTCTCTTATCACATTCTGCATTCACAGGACAGGCAAGAAAAATCCCTCTCTCAGGTGCTTATCTTGGCCTCTATTTCCTGTTGACTGAGCAGGGGCAGCAGCCCAGAGCCCCTATCACTCACTGTGAGCTCCACAGGGACATCAAAAGGGCCCTGTGTGACTTATCTTAAGCTCAACTAGCAGATAAATGGAGCAGGTACTCCAAAGTCCCAATTCAGGGAGATCCCAGAGTAAGAAGCCAGGCTCTGTCCACAGGGGCCTTCTTGATGGCAGCAGGGGACCCAGAGATTCTGCAGGATGCCTTCTCTAGAAATCTCTCATTTTGTGCCTAAGGACTCCCTCAAAAGCCAGGGATACACATAGTGATTTAATCTTTCCTTTGTTTTCACTTACAAACATTAGGAATTCAGTCAGAAAGAGAGGATAAAACAGCAACTTTCAAACTCAAGGTCTTGGTTTGCATTTGAGTCCCTGCAGTCATTACCTGAAGCTCATGGGTCTCTCTTCTGGCCCCTTGGCTTCCAAGGGACCTTGCTATGTACTATTTTTCTGGATAATTCCCCAGATGTGGTCACTTTGTGGGGCTTGGCACATAGTGATTGTGGTTGTGACCTATCCTCTTTGATGGAACTCTCTCCATTTCTCCATTCCAGGGGTTACATGACATGTTTTTTTTTTCTTCTGTGTACAACATGGTCACACCATCATGGAGTAGACATTGCCTTGGCCAAATAATTATGACAACAAATGTGATTGACAGACCTATAGTTATGGATCTACTGGCACTCCCTCATTAAAGGAGAAGATGAGGGCCAGAGGACCCTTGCTGGGGATCAACAATTACTTCTTCTGCCTTTCTCCAGGTGCAAGTGATTTTGAGAGATGCTAGAGAATATTAGAAGTGAAAAGATTATTTCTTGAAGGCCATCCTCCGTGATGGGTTGGCGCTTATAATGAGGGTCGGGTCCACCTAGGAACTATAAGTAATTCCTCTCCTCTCCTGTGCTCTGTTAGTGAGGCTAAAGCCCAGTTGAACTTTGGTGGAATCATACTTTTGTCTGCCATTGGTTCCTCATCTTGTTTGAATAGATGTTTGTGTTTCCCCAGGAAGAAATAAGATGACATGAGTCTCTGGGATGTTTAAGTATTCAGACTGCAGTGTTGCATGATAAATAATGCTAAGCCTTTCCTAATAACTATGCTTGAATAGCATCATAGGCACCTGTGGGATAAATGAATGAGCAATAAGTAGGATAGTTAGAAATATGAGTTAGGTACTGGAAGTGCACAATTGATATATCACATGCTCTGATTGGGCCCTGGACTTCTATGGTGTGAACAAGGAAGGAAAGGACTTAAAATAATGTTTAAGGTTTTTTGGTATGATTTACAACTTTTACATACATAGGCATATGTTATATAGACCTTCATATATTTTTTCATCTGTCATATGTATGTGGTGCACACGTTTGTGTATGTGTGAGTGTGTGTGCATGCTGTGTAAATGAGCATGTGGAAGCTGTAGGTCAGCATCAGGTGTTTCCTTCATCAGTGATTGTTCTCCACTTTGAGGACATGGTCTCTTACTGAATATGGAGCTCATTGACTCCACTAGACTGGATTCCAATAGACTCCAGAAATCTGCTTGTCACTGTCTCTCAGACCTGTGGTTAGAGATGCATGCTATCATGCCCAGCTTTAATGTGTGTGCCAGGAATCTGAACTAAAGGTCCATATGAGAATCACTGCCTTATTAACATCATTCTTTCATTTGACATGTGATAACCACCTAGTTATAACACTGTGGTGATTGGATGCATGCATGCATTACGTAAAAATCAGTTGGGTCTACTTGGCACACCTATCACCTCATATACTCATGGTGGAATCATTTCCAAATCCTCTATTCTGGCTACTTTGGCATATACTATATTATTATTAACTTCAGTTGTCCTGAAGTACACAAGATCACCAGAACTTGCTTCTTTCAGGTGCAGTTATACCTATTGATCTATATCAAAATTTCCCATCCTCATTTTCCCCAGTCTGTGCTAAGCATTATTCTACTCTATGTTTATAGGAGGACCTCCAAATTTTATTGCCCTCCAAATGCAGAAATGATATAGTATTTGTCTTTCTATATCTGACTTATTTCTTATAACACAATGTCTTCCAAATCCATTTCTGTTGTTCCCCAATCCAATTGTGACAAAGCCCAGGCTTTGCAATTGCTTACAGAATGTGGCCTCCCTATGTGCATATGAGTAGAGTTCTTATTCTCTGTCAAACAAATCTTTAAAATCATATCTATAAAATGAAGATAATAATACAGATCGTTTGGGGGGCTGGGACAATAGCTCAGGCAGAAAAGTAAGTTTATTCCCAGACCCACATGAAAAAATCTGATGTGGTACATGCTTTGAATCCCCTTGCTAGGAACGTTGGGATAGGCATATACCTGGGGCTCACTGGTCTGTCTCCTTGGTGAGGTCCTGTGTCACTCAGCAGGATGGATAGAAGGGCACCTCAGTGGTCCTGTGACTTACATATTCACAGGCATGCACACATACATGAACATAGACCTTCACAGTCATGCAAACATACACACAGACATGTACACACAAATCCACATGCCCACACATACAGACACACATGGATATACTGATAAATAGCTATTTATTTCTTGCACTTAATTCCTAGTTGTCTCTCTCAAGTTAGTGGCAATCTGTAGGTTTGAGCTACTATGGTGGGTTCCTGGCGTGCACCTTTGATTGGCAGTATGATGGAAATGAGGTGTCCATAAGAGGCACATTACTCTGTGTGGTGGATTTAGTATTTGCTAGTTAAAAAAAAAAAGTTTCTGGGCTACATACTTCCTTGATCGAAGCATAGAACAACTGTTTCTAAGAGTTGATGGCTCCCAGAGCTGTCGGTAAATGTACCACCGCCATGTTGGGAAGCTGAGGTGGGTGGAGCCACCAGCCAAAGCTGCTATTTTAGCCCTAGTGATGCTGCAGTTTAAAACAATAGATTCACAATAAGACAGATTCAGATGGAACAAGACTTTAAATGCTTTACAATGTGTGTAAAAATGTATGTAAGCTTGGAAGAGAGAGAAAAAGGAATATATATAGGTATATAAAAATAGTTTTTAAAAATAAAGTTTTTAAAGAGACAGTAAAAGTAATATGAAAAAATAAGCCACATAAAGATGGATATTACACAGAGAATCTGGATTTTGTTGTCTTTGGGATTTTTAACTGCAGAAAAACATTTTACCATAAAAGCTGTTGACTTAAGCCAATATGTATATTTTAAAGATACCTTGATTTCAAAATTTGGATCTAAGGATTTGTTGCTTTGGAAAGGAGGCTCTGCTTTTGTTTCCACAGAATGCCAAAGGCTATGGAATTGTTCCAGATTAAGATACATCAGGTTTGACCAGCCAAGGCCCCTGAAAGGTCTCCAATGACACCATGGCCCAGATGATCCAACATCCAGTACAGTTTCAAGGCAACTTGCTCAGACAATACACTCCCATGGACTACTCCATAATCCCTCATTTTTCTTTGTGTCCCCATCAGATTCAGCGCCATGCTCCAGCAGGAAGAGGTAAGAGAAGCTAAGCCCAGATTCCCAAATATACCAAGCTGGCTTTGGAAATGGAATTGGCTCACTCCTTTTCTAAACCCAGACATATTGCTAAAAAAAAAAAAAAAAAAAAAAAAAAAATCAGAGATTCTTGTGTCCCAAATCAGAAGAGCCCTCTGGTGTGGGACAGAGAAAAACCAATGTTTTTATTTAAATCAGGTTGATTATAAATGTGATCTCTTTCTAAAGAAGAAAAGGGGATATGATATAGATATATAGGATATAGATATGATAGGATAAAAGTGTAGATTGTTGAACCTACTTTTAAAGAGCAACAACTTGCTTAAAAATGTTTTACATTGCTATGAAATTTAGTTAATTGATATCAATTTCAAGTTAATTTTGTTATACTGTATGTATATTTCTACTCTTGTCTAAAGCATTATGTTTGTACAGCTCACTTAAAATTGTAATGAACAATTAAGAAATAGATTAATAATTAGTCATCTATGATAATCATACTTGTAGCCATGTTAGTTAAGTTTTCTAGGTATACATAGATATATTTCAGATAGATAGGTAGTCTTCAAACCCTTTAAAGACCTACAGAATATGGCATTTAAAATGTTTTAAAAATTTAGACTTTCTAGACAGTGAGACATATCTGCTCCTGGCAGCACTGATTTATTTCAGTGAGGAGGATGGGCATTGAAGACACTCTATATGGAGTTTATCTTCTTCTTGGCAAAAATAGCCATTTGGGCAAGAAATTGTTCTTGCCTAGACTGCTTGATCAACTGTACATACAGGACCCATAGGAAGGTGACCACTGAACTTTGTTTAGTGAAATGGTCCTTCAGGTTCCTGCTTTGCAGAGGAAACTGCCAGACATTCTACATGACACAGAGAAAAGTGACTGAGAGACTCTAGGCCTGTGGGCTGAAGACAGATGACCCAACTTTACAAAGGAACTTTGGATAACTGTCCAGGCTGCCAGCTGTCTCCATCTACTCTCACAAGACTCTCAAAAGTTGCTTGCATCCTTCTCCCATTTCTCAGGTAATATTATATCCTCCTGAGGTTTTTGATGTAGTTGAAGATGAGATAGTTATAATTTCCTCAGTAATGATAAAAGATAAGTTAGATATGAAACCTTAGACTCACAAATATAGGATAGATGGGATATCTTCTTTAATTTTGCCAAATACAAATAGACTAGATAGTATAACTGTAATTCTTGCTCAAAAATTGTTCTGCTATTTTTAATTTTATTATGTTAAAGTTAAAACCTTCCTTTTTGAAAAAAAGAAGAGGGGAAGTGCTGTGGGATGTTCTGTATGTTAAATGTGTTGCTCTTATTGGTTAATAAATAAAACACTGATTGTCCAGTAGCCGGGCAGGAAATATAGGCGGGACAAGGAGAGAGGAGAATTCTG
Source organism: Peromyscus maniculatus bairdii (assembly GCF_049852395.1). Lineage (NCBI taxonomy): Eukaryota > Metazoa > Chordata > Mammalia > Rodentia > Cricetidae > Peromyscus > Peromyscus maniculatus. Next base: position 10,850,655 of record NC_134862.1, read on the forward strand.
GGAAGTAGAAGACTGAGTCAGAGAGATGCTGCCAGCCGCCGCCATGAGAAGATGTCAAGATTCCGGTAAGCCTCAAGCCACGTGGTGACTTATAGATTAATAGAAATGGGTTAATTTAAGATATAAGAACAGATAGCAAGAAGCCTGCCACGACCATATAGTTTGTAAGCAATACAAGTCTCTGTGTGTTTACTCGGTTGGATCTGAGGGACTGTGGGACTGGCGGGTGAGAGAGACTTGTCCTAACTGTGGGCTAGGCAGGAAAACTCTAGCTACAGAAGAGCTCACCTGGCCCCTCACCCTACTAGGATCTATAATCAGTTAATACTTGGAGGAGGTGGAAAAGACATTTTCTTCAGTGAAGTAGCCATTGGCAAGGTTCCAATCCTACTGTAACAACCCCGCAGCCATGTTCCTGTAAGTAGTCCTCATGATACTCATAGGGCAATTCACTAAAAAAAAACAGAAAAAGAAAAAAGAAAAAAAAAAGACATGATGTCTTAGTGGGACCATTTGGGACATGAAAGGGGATCAGCAGAATTGGGGGGAGGTGATAAAAGATAACAGAAGTACAAATAATGATCCACACATATTATATAAATTTATGAAAACAAAAACACCTAATTCCAACAACTCACACATAACTATGTATGTGTAGTATAAGTGTGTGTATGTGTCCCTGTTGCATATATGTATGTGAAGAACAGAGGAGGATTTCACGTGTCCTGCTCTAATATTATATACCTTATGTCATTGATACAGGAGCTCTCACTGAACCTGGGACTGGGCTGGCAGCAAGCAAGACCTAGCCATCCACCTGTTTCCACTCAAACAGCTCTCTGGGTGGCCATATCCAGATTTGGGGAGTGCAGGGATTTGAACTCAGATACTCATTGCTATGCAGCACACACTCTAGCCTCCTGAGCTAGCTTCCAAGCTGTGTATGTAACTTTATGTCCTTCCAAACAAGAGTCATTTTCTTTGAGTGTTTCAAAGCAAAAGAAAGAGTGGATGGTCACAAAGCACCATCATGCTCCTGGTTTTACCAGTATATATCTGGCAGAGAACATTGACCTGTGTGGGAGTCACATCCCAAGGCCCTTCATGAATGCTCAGGAGTTTTCTAAGTGTGGTTCATGCTCCTGGAACCCTGCTTGCAAGAGGTGATCCTAATCTTCACAAAGATGGAGAGTTCTCATCAATGTGCGTATCTCTCCCTCCATGTGCACCCAGTCTGTACCCCTCCAGAGAGAGCGCTCTCTCCGAGTGTGAGTCAGCAATTCAAGCTGCATATTTTAAAGTATGAGAAACGAGGTTATGTTGTTTTCCCTCTGCTCCTGGGCTTTCTACTTTTTCTTCTTGAAAACAGTTTGCTTGCCGGGAACATTTTCCCTCAAATTCTCCCAAGCTGTGAACATAATCTTATATACAGAACATTTCATATTTATCCAAAGCTGCATATTAGAAAAATATATATTCCTCCCTGGATGTTCATGCTGTATAAACAATGTAAGTCTTTGTCCTAGAAAAATGACATAAATTTTATTTATTATTATATCAGAATTCTTCCCCTAACAATCAAAATTGATGAATGACTAAAGAAAAAGAGACTGAACCCCTAAAGACTGATATATCTGGCCATCTTGTGCAATGTGGATATTTATGCCTCACATTTAATGGCATAGAGACAGAAGGGCCATGTACCACAGAACCCCGGCAGCTTTAGTAACTCTGCCACTACTCATGGGGTTGATGGTCACAGGAGATAGTAGTCTGTGAAGTTACTTTCTGGAATAATCTACTGAGAAGGCAATACTTTTCTCCAGAGTGTAGCTAGAGTTTTCCTACCTGGCCCAAAGTCAGGACAAATCTCTCTCACCTGCCAGTCCCACAGCCCCTCAGACCCAACCGAGTAAACACAGAGACTTATATTGCTTACAAACTCTATGGCCGTGGCAGGCTTCTTGTTGTCTAGTTGTTATACCTTAAATTAACCCATTTCTATTAATCTATAAGTTGCCACGTGGCTAGTAGTTTACCGGTATCTTAACATCTGCTTCTCATCATGGCAGCGTCTCTCTGACTCAGCCTTCTACTTCCCAGAATTATCCTCTCACCTTGTCCCACCTATACTTCCTGCCTGGCTACTGGCCAATCAGTATTTTATTTACACAGAGTGATATCCACAGCACCAGAGTGTACAGCAACTTTACGGAAACCAGACTACAAGGAGGCTCAGGGAAAACCTGCAGCTTCTGCCAACGTGACTTCACTGCCTCCAGGCGAGTGCATCCACCTCATGATGCTGAGTCTGCTGCGGTCCTCCACTGACTTCAGAATCTTCCTCAGCTGTCCACTGAAGACTGGTGGTTCTCCAGGATTCCTCCCTCCCTCCTTCAGCAGCACACTGGAACTGCTGTGGCTTCCAGCCTTGCAGACTGGGGAGATCCTTGATTCTCAACCTCTCCAGCCAGCAGATGGTCATTGTTAAGTCACACAGCTGGTAACTGGTTAGGTAATCTAATGAATTCCCTGTGTCCTAGGTATTCACTCTTCCAGCTCTGTTCCTCTGGAGAACCTTAACTAATACAGATGGCAAGTGAGCATTAGTCAGCGTCACACTTCCCCGTGCCGCATGCGTCTTCTGTGCAGGAGCAGACGACGCTTTAAAATTATGAATCTTAAAATAGAGTTTCATCATAAAACATTGGAGAGAGAGATCAGATAACTCCTGCCTTCTAATCATAATGAGGACAGTAAATAATTTTAAAGCTTTCACAGCATGTTAAAAAATAAAACATGCATCTATCTTCTCTGTGTAATAAATCCATGTTATGCTTAAACCAGCAAAAGTACATGCAGTTTCTGTTCTATGGGGGTGTGTTTTTGTAAAACCCGAATAAGATGCAGTCTCTTCACCATCCTGGGACAGCACACAGAAGACACAGCCAGGTGTGTCAGATGCATCCTAATTGGCCGGCAGGTCTGAGTTTTATGGCTTCACTTCATCTGGCCATGAAGACCCAGGCGTTAATATGCAGGAGGGTAAAACGGGACATAAACTTCACAGTGCAGGAGTTAAAGGGAGACCGGCAGAGCATCAGTCAAGGGCGACAGGACCAACAAATTCTTTCAGTAAGAATTCTCCTCTTCTGCTAAGGTGTCTAAGGGACAACAACTCGTCCTACACGAGGCTCACGCCTGGAAAGCGCTTGACAAATGCACTAAAGAAAATGAGATTTTATGCATCACAGTGCCCTGCATAAATCATTCTAAGGGCTGCCCAACTTCTATTTTTTTATAGAAGGTGAAATTTAACTTCTCCTAGAATCCCAGGCCTTCAACAGCAGATTGAGACTGCTGAGCTATCCAGTCTTGGAGACCAAGCACTTAGCTGATTCTCAGTCTCCAATCTGAAACAGTTATTGTTGGACTACCCAACTGCTGTCAGTGAAACCAATCTAATAAACCTTCTTGTAGTATTTGTTTCTTTGGAGGCTGTGACCCCTAGGATGGGATAGGTGGGGATCTGATAATCCCAGTTTAAGGTTTGTATGGTTTTCTGCCCCCAGCGATAATAGTGAGCCACCATTTCTTTGTGGGTTTCTGCTCCCCCCAGCAGTAAGCTTCCATTTCTCTGAAGCATGGGCTATTTCCCTTGGAATTTGTGAGTCTTTCTGTACCTGATATACCACAAAGAGCAGAGGAAGCTGGGGACCCCATTGTTACTCCAGCCAATCAACAAGCCAGTTATGCCATGCTTGTCAACAGAGACAGAGACAATCCCTGCCAGAGAAGGGGTGCAGAGACACTTTAAACCAGGGGAGAAAGGAAAGGAGGAGAGTCACCAAGTAGGACACTGTAAACCCAAATAAAAACGCAAACCCCATTAGAGTTGGTGGTCTCCCCAGACCAACCAGAGAAGTCTCCATAGTTTGCCAGTAAGTCTTATTGTGACTGTACTCTTACCATTCTGTCTTTTAGTCATTTAGTTCTTTAGCTGAGGCAACAAGGAAATTGTCTATTAGCTGTTATCAATTCTATCAGTTCTGTTCCTCTAGGAAACCCTGCTTCTTACAGGAGAAATTAAGCAGCTTACTCAAAATCATACAACTAGGAATGGTCAGAATTTGATTGAAACTCAGACTGGGGACTCAAGCATCAGCTGTGTGGTGGGAGTGTCGAGAAAGCTGGCCACTTAGCTTATACCTGGAGTTCAGGGATTTTTCTCATTGTAGCACTAATCCAAAACCTCATAGAAAGAAACAATTCTTTCTGTGCTCATGCAGAGAAATTCTCATGCCACAAATGTAGAAGTGAAGGCCCATTAATTTTCTCAGTCCAGCCAGGGCTGCTGGAGCAGAAGACCGGTCCCAGGCTACCACCTAGATAAGCCAGGGTATACCCACCACCCTATGCAGACTACAGTGTCCTGTCCATCTTCCTTTCCCACAAGCCAGTTACATAGACTGCATTACAAAACCTTGCCAGAAGGCTTCTCATTCTCCATCAATTTACAGTCATCTTTCTCAGACATGCTGCCCTCTGCACCTTCATTCTTTTCTCTCACAAAGCTTCCAAAAGACACCAGCCCAAGAGTTTTGTTCAGTGACAAGTTCTTGGTTTCAAAGAATGAGGGCAATTGATTAGGAATGAAGGGATGATGTTCAAGTGGAAATTTAGCCCAGAGAGCACAACAGGTGATGAGGATCCTATTAATGAAGCCAGTGAGTGAACCAGGACGACCATCATTCCAGTATGCATAGAGCCCTGACATTCACCCAGACTTTAATAGAGGGAGAGGTGAAAAGCACTGATGAGCAACACTTCAAAGACACCATTCTCACTTAAAAGATTCCATATGCCAAGGCCATACATAGCTTTATTTATTTATATGAGCCTAAGAGCCTTGAAGATGAATGTATTTTTATGAAACTGTGTGGGGTGCTATAAGGTGTTTATTAATGTCCTTAGACAAAATTTACCCTTCCCCAAAAGTAAAGTTGCATGTCACTGACTGAAAATCCTTAAGAGAAAAGGTCTCCGTTATAGTGACACCACTGATGGGTTAGAAGGAAGAGTCATCTGATATTACTGTCCTGGCAGGGATGAGGATACTCTAGAGTCACTTTTGCTCTTTACTTTGGTTATCAGACTACTGAAACGATGGACCCCAAATAACTGGAATTTCCCCTGAAACTCCATTCTGGTTCAGGGAAAGGCTGGAGCATGAGTGACATTCCAGGGAACCTTATCTCCCAGGAGCAGATTTCACACAGTTCCACAACTTGTCGAACTGAAGGAGATGAGAGACCAAACCCCAACAAAATGCATCAGTGATAAGTGGGACCACATTTGATAATGAGGAGCTATGCATACCATGTGCCCTCTTTTTAAACCCAAACCCCGTATCAGAGCCTGAAGACAGATTCTGAAGGGAACTTGTCCCAGTGTGATGACACTGAATACATCTGCTCCTCTGGTAAACAGTAGAGGGGTACTGAAACTCATGGCTGCACAAGGTGCTGAGAAGTGACAGATGAGTGCTTCATCCTACTCTAACCTAAACAAGACACATTACACCACCACCCCCAGGTCTCAGGGAACATTGCTGAGGACACATGAGAAAGAATGTAAGAGCCAGAAGACAGGAAGAGGGATGCAAAATGTCACCTTGTGAGCAAGACAGCAATTGCAATCATGAACTCAGCAGTTGTAGATGTCTACGCTGGGTCTTCCAAAATATGGATCCATCAAAACTCAGGAATGGATGGAGAAGGGACCCATGGGTGTCTACCCTCACTGCTGAATTATATGTTACTTACAGATTAAGTGAACTGTATTTTCCAGTTTGTTTTTGGCTCTTTTTTTTCGGGGGGGGGGGGGGGTGTGGCTCGCCATGCAGCTCCCAGATAAATCACACACAGAGGTTATTTTTATTTATGAATGCCTGGCCTTAGCTTGGCTTGCTTCTTCTCAGATTTTCTTAAATTATCCCATCTACCTTTTGCCTCTGGGCTGTTCCCCTTCTCTTACTTGTGTAAATCTTACTTTTACTCCTCAGCTTGCTGTGTAGCTGGGTGGCTGACCTATGGAGTCCTCCTTCTTGATCTCCTTTCACTCCTTCATCTTATTTCTTATTCTCTCCTCCCAGATTTCTCCCTCTATATATTTTCTCTGCCTGCCAGCCCCACCTATCCTTTCTCCTGCCTCACTATTGGCCAATTCTTTATTAGATCATCAGGTGTATTATACAGTCATAGTAACACAGCTTCACAGAGTTAAATGCAACATAAAAATGTAACACATCTTAAAATAATATTCTACAACAGAAAAATCCTTTGCCTTCAGTTGGATATACACCAATGATGCTACCAGGCTATAGTGGACATTTCCAATCCAACAGTCACATAGAGAGTCTTGGTAACAGTAAATGAGTCACAAAACAATACCAAAAGTTATGAACTGGGGAGAGCAACTGGTAGAGATGACAGCAGATTCATAGGAATGGAATAAGTGATGGTGGGGGAGAGAATAATGATAATACTATCATACATGTATGAAATTGTTGAACAACAAAACTAATTAATAAAGCATTAAAAACTAAATAAATACTTTTTCTACCTTTCATTATTAATTTATGTGTTTAGTTAGCCTATAGGGAAGCTATATGGGCCTGGCTTGTGAGGGTTGCTGGACCCAGGCTCTAACTCTAACAACCCCAGTGACATTGGGACCTATATGAGCTCTATCTTGCTGATTTTCCATGTAGATTTTTAGCACCAAGACAATATAATCAGGGAGAGAAACTGCTGCATCATCAAACATAACATGCCTCAAAGATGTATTTAGACGTTCAGACATGCCTGTCCATTAACACAGGGGAAACACATGCAGACATGTACAGCAGTAGAGAGAAATTACAGTACAATGAAATATGCACATAAAATTCCACAGACAGGGAAGTCTTTAGTATGGGTGTTGCTCTGCCTCTGGAATGAGGTAAACTCAAACGCATATATATATACACATAAATATTTATATATGTCTTTTTCCAATGATCTGAAAAGTATCTAATTTGAGAAATTGACTAGAATTAGAAAGACTGAGAGATAAAGTGGTGAAGACTAATATTTTGTTTTCTACTAATCTTTCATTGATGAAAGTATGGTCTAGTCTTATGTCAACTTGACACAGCTAGAGTCGTCTGAGAGGTGGGAACTCCAATTGAGGAAATGCCTCCAAAAGATTTGTCTGTAGGCAAGCATGTAGGAATATTTTTTAAATTAGTGATTGATGGGGAGATCTCAGTCCATTTGGGAGGGACTAGCCCTGGGCAGGGAGTCCTGGGTTCCATAAGAAAGCAGGCTGAGCAAGCCATAGGGAGAAAGCTTATAAGCAGCATCCCTCTGCGACCTCTGCATCAGTTCTTGCTTCCCAGTTCCAGCCTTGAGTTCCTGTCCTGACTTCCCTCAGTAATAGACTATCACCTGAAAATGAAAGTACTCTAAGTAGTAATTGATCATGCTGCTTCTTCAAAGCAAAAAAAAACCCTCACTAAGACAGAAATTGGTACCAGGAGTGGGGTTTTGATGTAACAGTCTTGACCATGTGTTTTTGGGAGGATTGGAGAAGGACTTTGGAACTTTGGGTTGGATTAGCCATTGAGTGTTCAAAGCTTAAGAAGTTGTCCTCATACTTGTGGCACAAGCACTTTACCACTTTACCAATGGACTTATCTCTCTCATTCCCAAAATATTTTCTATTATAATGAATACTAAGCTGTGACGATTGGGAGTGCTAGCAAACTGTCATTGTGATGGTCACTGTTGTCAACTTTATACAGTCTAGAAGAGAGTCTCAGTGAAGAATTGTTTGGAATATGTTGGCCTGTGGGCATCCTTATGAAGGACTTCCTTTATCTGGTACATTTCAGTGGGCCTCACCTTGAATATAGGCAGCTCCCTTTCATGGGCTGGGCCCTCAACTGACTCCAAAGGAAAAAGGCAACTAAACACTAGCAAAGCAAACATGCATTTCTCTCTGCTACAGACTGTGGATATGACCAGCTGCCTCAACTTCTTGCCTGGACTTCTCTCAACAATGGTAGACTCTAATCTGTAATTATAAACCAGACAAACATTTTCTACTGGAAAGCAACCTTTGTCAGAACGTGTCATTACAGCTAGAAGAAAGGAGCTAAGACAACTAATTCCAAAATTGTTGAAAGGTGTGAAATGACCACTAATGAAACATTTTTTTTTTTTTTAGTTGTAGGAGGGTGTGTAATTCTTGGAAAGTAATCATGCAGTCTTCTTTGCTACAGTGTTGAGTTTCATCTCGTGTACTCCTTTCAAGTTTGCATTGTGATAATGAATTTGCAATCCCACACCACCCAGGAGTTTTGCATAATAAGCAGAGGCGGAACTTTGCTGTTACCCAGCTGTATAGCTGTATACCTGACTCCAGTGTAAATATTTGCTTTGAAACATACTTCATATTAGTTCAGTGTTGAGAGATGAGAGAAGGTGTTCTAGGTCTAAGAGAGCTAATGGCTGACCATAGTGTCCTCTTGAATTTACCCAGTGCCTTTGCCCAGTTCAGCTTTGTAGCTTATGGATGCCAACACTCATAATCATGATTTCCCAAATACTATCACCAAGCTAAAGATTACTGTTTTCACACACCTGTCTTTTTGGTCATTTTAAAGAACATATTCCACAAGCAATATGATTTTGCTAATCGTTGCAAATTGTTTGCTGGGTACAAATTAATGAGGGCTGTCTATTCTTCTTTCCCTAAGCAACTAGAGGCTACCTTTCCTACTCTAGCTCATTCATCACCCATACCCCAAATCTGTAGCCACCCAACAAAGTAGTCATGTAATCTTCATTGCTGTAGGTATTTTCTTCATGCTAGGCTATTTACATAGGTCACTTTCCCACATTTTGCTCATCCTATGGTTATTGTGGTGTACGAGGACAGGTTTAATGAGCTATGGGGCAAAGATAATCCCAGGCAAATGCATCAGTTGAACAGCTTTCAAGTCAAATTTATAATGATGTCAAAGTCACTTTAGAAAGCATTTCAGCTCTATCACTGAGAAATGAGGCAGCCAGGGCAAATATTCAGCAAAATTTTATCAGGCATTTGCTTTATGGGATACAAAGCAGAGAGATGGAGGCAAAATCAGACTTTTTTTTAAAACCATAATTGACATGTTCAGCTTCATGGACAAGACCTGCATACCCAGTAACATTGGGAAAGACTTTAGTAAAATATCAAAAGTAAGGTTTCAACACTAAGAGGTCACCTAATAGGAAAAGGAGCACACACGTGTAAGAGAACAATTCTGCTTTAAGTAGTTGAATCAGGAGAAGGGTAGCTGACTGCATTTGTATTCGATCTATAAAGACAGGAAGCTCCATATGATGGAGATGAATGTTGAGGGGCATATGGGGACTGATGTTGAATTCCAGTGATGGTGTTACTGTGATCAAGAGCAAAAAGAGGGAGAAGCATGATGCAGAGCAATTTTGCAGTCACAGGAACATTATGCCTGGTACTACAAAGGTTGAGAAATGTCCTTATGCTGGGTGAAGTTTGTGTATAAGTAAATGCATGCATATGTGAAGTTGTGTGTGCAGAGGACAATGATCAGTTGCCATTTTTGAGTGCAGTGTTACTTGAAATTACTCTGCTGTGCACACTGGACTTGCTGGCCAGTGGATAGTAAACTGGCTTCCCTATAAGAGGTCCAAGTTATATGAGATTCACAGCACAAAACAATAGCAACAAAAGTACATTAGATTCTTGGGGTTGTCAAAGCAAATTCCTCCTGACTAGCTGATTTATAACTGCAAGAATATTTCATAATTCTGTGTAGACGAAATTCTAAATAGTCTTAGTAAATAAAAACACAGAGCCAAATACAGAGGAAATAGCCAGAAAGATGAGAGCAACAGCCATGACTAGTTTTAGCTTACCACCAACAGTAGCTTCCCCAGAGAGATATTTCTTCCTGTCTGACTTGTGTTTTTATTGCCTTCCTGTTCTGCCTTCTCATTGGCTCTAAGCCCAGCCACATGACTTCCTAGTCACTGCCTGTCTATGCAGACCTCCAGGTCTCTATGGTTGGTACTGGGATTAAAGGCTTATGTTACCATACTTGGCTGTGTCCTTGACCACACAGAGACTCTGCCTGCCATGTGATTGGATTAAGGGAGTGGGCCACCACTGCTGGACTTCTGCTTAATGGCTATTTGACCTCTGATCTTCAGGCAACTTTACTTATTAACATACAAATAAAATATATTTCATCAAAAAATATCGCCACATTTCCCCCTTTTATTCTAATAAAAAGACAAAAAGCTATAACTAATATAAGAAAAACTATATTCAATAAGTACAATAACTATATATAGTATATACAAGCAATAAATACCTCAACAATGTCTAGTCTATTTGACATTGACATTTGACAAACTCAGAGAAAATATTCCATTATCTATCCTATTTTGGTAAGTACAAAATGTACCTGATTCACTTTTTATCCTAACTTATATTACTAAGAGAGCTATGTTATAATGTCTTTCAAATTTATACATTCACACCTCTTTAGTGAGTTTCTTTTCTGAAATTCTTATCAAGGAAAACTGTAACTATCTAATCTTTGACTAACTATAACTATCTAATTTTTAACCAACTATAACTATAACCATAACTATCTAATCTTCAACTACCTCAGAGACCCATGAAAGAAATAATATTATTACAATGATGAGGATCACTCAACCTCAGCTAATATCATCACTCTAGTCACATGCATTCAAATATAACTGCTTTCCTTCATTTGTTTTCTTTGTTCACTGTACTTTGATAACATCTACAAGGACATTGATCACATGACCTAGTATCAAGTCTTTGTATAAATGTATGCACATGCGTGTGCATGTGGAGGCCGAAGTCAAGGGAAGGGATCTTCCTCAATAGTCCACATTGGTTTTTGAGACAGAGTGTCTCCCTGTACCTAGAACTCATAGGTTCGACTAGACACCTGGCTAGCAAGCACCAGGGACCCTTGTGTCTCTGCTGCTGCATCTTGCTGACCAAGTTACCTGTCACAGGTAACCAGCAATACCTTATCCCATTAAGACTATATTTTTTTGTGTGTGATTACAAATAGTTCTCAATTAATAGTTATTTCAGAAGAATAGGTACCTGCATGATGCTTTCTTCAGTAAAAGCACCAACCAGTAATGCTATTCAGACAAGTCTCTAAGGTCTTCAACTCAAGTACTTTGTTCTTACCAAACTGGTGACATTTTTGTTAACTTCTAGGCAGTTAAAGGGAGTTTCATGTACTTCTTACTAGTCAACCCTGTGATTTATCGTAATACTAATTTAGCTGCTGTTTATTGAAAAATGACATATAATTTTTCAAAGCCAGCCTTTATTACATAACTTCTGTGAACTTGGACTGGGAGCATATGATTGTCTAAGATACAGTCTGCAGTCCTCGAAGAGATTAAGTGGGTTTGAAAATGTATGTACCAATAAAAGACATGGTCAACAACAGAATAGAGATTCCTTATTTCAAATCTCAAATAATTGCTTTTTCTGCCTTTCCAAAGACATTGTTTCTGGTGTCAGCAAATAGTAGCAATTTTACATTTGGGGACTATACTTCCAAGATCTTTGTTGAGCCCATATTCTTGATCTCTCCCAAGGCCACTGTCTGTTATTTCCTTGAGCTCTCCTTCCTTTTGGGGGTGGGGGACAGGTTCTTTGACACTATGGTCATGTGCCTGATGTCTCTTGAGCAATAGTAACATCGTATTTGCTTATATAGAAATCTCTGCTGGAGAGTGTCTTCATTTTCTGAGAGGAGTTGAGAGAATTTCTTTCAGGAGACTGAGGCTGTAGTGCTTACCTAGTATGCACTACACTCTCAGCTCAATCCCAGCACTGCACAAGGCTGCCATGATAGTACATGCCTAAAATGCCAACATTCTGGAAGACAGAGCCAGAGGGTCAAATTTTCAAGGTCATCAGAAACTATATAGCAAGTTTGAGGCAAACTTGGGAGATAAGAAAGAGTTGTTTTATGTGATTATTATTATTATTTTATAATTTAATCTAAACAGTGCAAAAAATTGCAAAACAAGCCCATGCTGCTAGAAACCAATCAAAAGTGAGCATTTTGACATTTTGAACAGCTGCTTGACCCACTCAAAAATAAATGAACAATACTTCTGCTATTTCTGCCATTAATTACCTCATGTGGCTCATATATGATTCTTTGGGTTCTATGCCTCCAAGTGAGATGCTTAACATAACAGCCTGGCTGCAGCCAAGCCCCCAGCTGTTGTTTTAACACTACACTGGGGTGCTTTGCCTGGGAACTGACTTAAACAAAATGCCACTGGCTTACAATCAGCTGTTAAATTCCTGGGCCACCAGGTGGTTCGTTTTGCTTCCAGACCCACTTGCATCTGCTAGCAGATTCCTTAGTAACTTGTCTCCATTCCCAGAGTAGGAGGTATTTCCCCATCCTGAAGCAATCTGGGGGGTGGGTATAGTCAGCTGGCTAGAAGCAACTTTTCCTACCACCAAGCGCTTATGTTCCTTGGTCTCTAGAATCTGGAAATGCCACTCTTCTATAAAATATGCCCAGGGATGTGAAGATCATTAGTGAGTCTGTGCCTGGAAGCAGGTACTTTATGTTTGTTTGTGCACCCTTGTGAGGGAAAAGGATCAATTTTGGGTGTCATTTGTCAGGCATATCTGCCTTGTTTATTGGGGCGGAGAACTCATTGGCCTGGAGCTCTCATCCCTGGGGCATTGAGCCCCAGGGATCCACCTGTCTTTCTCCCCAGTGCTGTGATCACCAGTAAGCACCAGCACACTCAGTGCTTTTAACACTGTTCTGAGGATCTAGCAGACATCCTTATGCTTGCAGGGCAGCACTTCACTGGCTTCACTACCACCCCACGAAGCAGTGGCAATTTCAAGCCACTCTTAACATTTTCCATTTAAGGGGAGGAAGGTGACTTTGGGGATTCAAACAGGTTATCAAATAAATACTTAAATATTGTAGATTTGAGCACTTCCCCATGTAGGAGACCCTGGGAGTCCATGTAGAACAGCGCAGTTGTCGATGTAGGTTTTATAAACATCTGGCAGATGCAGGCTCTGTGGCTCAGAGTTAGGAAGTTCTGCTCAGGATGGCACGATTACCAAACATCAGGGTTCAAACTGAGATTTGTCTGACTCCGGAGCTCAAAGGAAAGCTCAGCTAAGCACTTTAAATTAAAATGATTCAGATGAAACTGTAATCCTGCTCCAGTCTCAGGGAGCAATCCTCCTCCCCATTTTATCTAAATCCACAGGGCGACCACAGGTTAGAGATACACTTCATCTACTGTTGGATAAACAAAGACAGCTCAAGCTGGAAGACAATTAACTCAGAGTCAGTCCACCATCCTTATTAGCATCCATTCTGCCAAACACCCTAAGAAGTGGTGCCTAGTCATTTCTAAAGCACGCTCACTTATTTTCTGTTTCTCTTTTCTTGTTTAAATCAGGAAGTCATACAAATCACTGAACAAGAGAACAATGAACAAATCCTTTATGTGTCCCTTCACCTGTGGTCAGACAGCTTAGAGACAGGAAAAGGGTTATGACTGTCTCCAAGAACTGGGATTGGAGCATTTTATTCAGAAACAAGGCAACTGGGTGTCTGGCTTTGTGAACAGGCACTGTGTAGTGGGAGGACAGAGGTGTGAAGATCCAGTTATCTCTTCAGGTCTCAGTGCTGCTGTTCATGCTGGACCTGGGTTTGTGACTCACACCAGACACTTACCACTTGGTTTTTCCTTTTTTCTCTTCCTTTTTGGGAAGTACTAGGGTTTGAACCCACAGTCTCATACATCCCAGGCTTAATTCTTTACAACTGAGCAATAGCCCCTCTTTATTGCCTCATCTTTACATAAACACCATCTCTCCTGTGCTCTGACATGAGTTTTCAAAAGCACTCAGCACAAAGACCACCCAAGGAACAGCTACTACATATTTCGTCTAAGAGGCTTGAAGGGAAGAAATGGGGAGGGGGAAATAGCCAATCAAAAACTAATAAACAAAACCCACTTGCATGCTAGGGTAATAGTTCATTTGGTAAAGTTCTTGCCTTGCAGGCATAGGAACCTACGCTCAATCCCTACAGTCCATTAAAAAAATTTTGGGGTATTAATATTATGTACTTATAAATGAAGATTTCTGGGGCTTATTTCCAAGTTAACCTTGCTTGGTGATTGAGAGATGCTGTCTCATAAAAGTTAAGATGGACAACACCTGAGAAACTGTAGTGAGGTTTTCCTCTGCTCTGGCCACCCCCATACACCAGCAAATGGACATGCATCTGCAATTGCAGACACTGACATGAAACACTTGCAGCCCCATCAAATAGTGTCAGGAATTAGCTCAGGAACTTTTCATGTCCTTTACTGACTGTTGTAGTTTCAATGTGGAATTTCCTCCCTAGGATCATGTGTTTGAACACTTGGACCCCAGCTGGTGATGCTGTTAGGGAAGATTGTGGAACTTTCAGAGGTGAAGCCTTGTGGGAGGAAGTGAGCCACTGGGGTGGGCCTTGAAGTTTTACAGCCCACTTCTTGTTCAGTCTCTGCTCCTTAACTAGGGATGCAATGTGACCAACCAGCCACCTGCTCTTGCTGCCTTGCCTTTCCTACCAGGAAGAACCATATCATCCCAGAACCAGGAGACAAAATAAGCCCTTTCTCCTCTAAGTTGCTTTTGCTAGTGTACTGTATCACAGCCACAGAAGTAACTAAGCCAAGGACAAAGTTGATGTAACCGCCATTGCACAATGTTCGAGACAAGTGTCCTCACTGCTTCCTTTTATCAGGTCTCAGAACTGTTGCTAATGGCCATGGGTGTGAATGTGGGAGAGATGTACATCACTGTGCTGTGTCTTTGATGTTCCCATTTCAGTGATCCTGGTTTTTGGGAATACAACCTTACAGTAATTTGGCACAACTTATGTAAGGTATCTTATTGCAAAATTAAAATTTTAATGCAAAATATACGTATTCAACATTTTCTAGTTAATAGCTATCAAAAAGTCACAAAATTAAATGATTAAAATTTATAGTTCAGGGTAAGTGAAGGGCAGCACGCTAAGATTCAAGTTTATATGTATATTAAAACATATATTTATTTAAATGTATTGCATCCATGTAAATAGATTTAAATCTATAGACACAAACTATGTGCTCTGACAGCCTTGCAGTGACTCAGCAGCAGCCCATGTCATTGCTTTTCTGTTGTTGCTAAGAGTTGCACGTTTCCACTATGCAGCACATGCATCCTTTAACAGGGGCCTGCCATCACAGATATTTCTCTTGCTCGCTGCCTTATTCTTTCTGTTTCCTGCTCTATGCCTGTCTGTCTGTCTGTCTGTCTGTCTGTCTTTATCTCTCTCTCATATTCCCACTCCAAGATGACCTTTTGCTGTCCTCCCTCCCCCAACAAACCTCTTGCATTAGATCTGATGATCTCTTAGCATCATACCTTGGTCATAACCCACCAAGATAACTTTTGAGGGCTCATCCTAACAATAAATACATTTAATTTAAATGTATCTTTCAAAAATGGCATGTATATTTCTATGTGCACATTCATATTTACACACGTATGTATATTTGTGTATATGTGTACCTACCTGTGTGTGTTTTTTTTTGTGTGTGTGTGCACTATATGTGTTAAGAGAATCTATCAACTCTTGCTTAAATATTAGGGTCACATTCTGAAAGTAGCATTTTTTCACTCACATCTGTACATTTAAATACAGCCATCTGTTCAGAAAAAAATGGTTTATCTACATTCACATTGATGTTGCAAGTTTAAAGAACTCAAATTTTTAAGTAACTCTATTTTTAAAATCTTTCCACAGTGTCACTTGAAGTAAGATTTTTGCATTTTCTTCCATGATAATTTGGCTTTTGCATTACACAAAACTGACAAAGCAATTTATTGAGTTGTCATCCAATTGTTTCAGAAATTATTAAGTGACAAATCCATCTCCAAAAGGGAACACTGACAAGCTGACACATTATGTGGGACAAGGGAGGTACGTCAAAGATGCCTGAGCTGCGACTAGAATATCCGGCAAGGAAGCAAAAGCAGAAAACCAGAGCTCTTTGATCAAGCTGCCTTTCCCTGGACCAGGCTGGGGGAGAGGCCTGCCTGCACTGAGCTTGGCAGAGTGGTTGGTATTCACCTAGGAGTCCCTGGAGATGCAGTCACGTGCATGTGCACACCTGCACCAGCACTACAGCCTTAGTATTTCCAGGTTTGGGGAAAGCCATCTCAATGGAAAAGACTCTCAGACACTGACCTCTAAGTAGAGCTGGTTTGTCAAGCATGGATTCCCTATTATCTCTTCACTAAGGTGGCTTGGGCTATCTCTCCTAAGATGTGTGTAGTTAGTGTCCTGTGTATGTGCAAACCTTTTTCTTTCTTGGTCTAAGTGTGTGTGTGTGTGTGTGTGTGTGTGTGTGTGTGTACATTCATGTACAGGCACATATATCCCTGGTCATGAGTGCAGAGTCCAGAGAAGGATATCACATATTCTACCCTGTTATAATCTCCACCTTATTTCTTTGAGAAACGATTTGTGATTGAATGCAGAGCTCAGCTGGCAGCCAGCAAGTTTAGCAATCCTCCTATCTGCCCTGCATGGCTCTGGGGTTACCAATGTATGTGGACACATCTGGTAGATTACCTGAGTGTTGGTAACTCGGGTCTTAGTGCTGCAAGTGCTCTTGCTCTTCTTAACTCACGTAGTCCCGGGAGCCCTCTGTGTTTTCTTTCTTTAGTTTGCACGATCACACAGGACTCACACGCAATGTCTGAAGTAACAGCAGATCACAGAAGCGGCTACTTTAGAGGAAGGCTGCAGAAGGTCCATGTCCTGGAGAGTATGCACTCAGTGTCTCCATATCCAACTGAGGAGGACCCACAGTCAGCCAAGATGCTCAGAACATCATGAGAATGTGTGTAACATAGCCTGCTTGGTCCTTATCCCTTCTAGATACCCAGTTTTTCAGTCCATTAGTAGTAGTCTGGGCCTTTGTCATAAAGGAAGAAGGATGACACAACAATGTAGCCAAATCATTACAAAGTCAAAATTGTTGCTGGGGAAAAATTACTATGCCACTTGATCTATTGGCAGGCCTGAAATAGGTATCTCCCCATCTTCACACAGTTCTTCATGGTGTTCCTTTCCATGAATTTGTCTTCCCTCTCACAGAAGACTGCCACATCCTACTTTTAAAGAACTTTATCTGTTGTCTTACACATGCTTATACCCTAAAATATAATCAAACAAGATGAGAAAAGAGGGACCCAAGAGTCTTTGAATAACTCTAGCATAATTCTTAGGGCCTTTTTTTTTTAATTTAGTTTTAGTTTTCAGAGTGTGTGTGTGTGTGTGTGTGTGTGTGTGTGTGTAAATAAGTGTGATGCCTTCAGAGAACCTTATTTGTGACCCACCACACAAGGATGCTGGGAACTGAACCAAACTCTGCAAGAGGAGTACATTCTCTTAACTGATGAGCAATCTCTTCATTCCTGGGGACTTCTATGTGATACCTTTGAAGGGAAAAAAAAATCTCTATTACCTTCATCTATAGACTATAGCTCAGTTTCTGATACAATCTCAGGCTATTTAATGAAATCATTATTTTCAAGTCAAGTTGGAGATGCCTGACACATGTTGTGGCCGCATTTGGAATTTTCCAGTGGTTCAGAAGGGCATTGAAAGCATCTGTAGACTCCCAGAGGGAAGGATTTTCTCCACGTGGACCATTGTAACTGCTCATAGACACGAAACACATCAACTCCACACACCGTATTTGGCTTGTTCAGTTGGTCCACTTTTATTATCACTCTGCATCATCAACTTTGCATTATGGCCCTTTGCTTGCAGCTCACACTGAGGCTGTAACAGCAAAGCCCTCCTTGAGCAGCAGTAATGTCTTGTGGTTTTTGTATCTCATTCCTCTCCTTAACACTGGCTGCTATTGTGATAATGAGCTTAGTAATCTTATTGAAGATGGATTTCCTTTGAACTCCTTTTCTTTGTTAAAAGCTGGGGAGAGTCTTTGTTTCCAGGAGCCCTCTCCTGCCTGGAAGTGGTCTGTTTGACTCCAAGCCAAGTAGACACCTGGGCTTCAGACTTTGGCCTCAAGTCCTCTTCTTTAGGCGTCAGCAACTCCCCCAGGCTATTCCTGCAGCTCCTCTGTCTGCTGCAAGGCCTCTGAGCTAATTGTCTTTAATGAGCTTGCTGGGTTACTCTGCCCATAACCCAAGGAGAGCTTACCTTTCCCACTGAGCTTTCAGTTCACTCAAAAAAGTGCTGATATCTCAGGCTTGTTCTTTCCTTTGAATACAAAGCTCAAATTAAAGACACTGAGAGCAGGTGTCCTCCAGGTACCTTAACCAAGAGGATGCTACACACCTGCTTTAATAACAGTCATAGTTTTCAGAGATTTAGCTCTGGTCAGAGCTCATCAAGTGCATGAATACACTTATGGTTAATAGTCATAGTTTTCAACATTTTAGCTCTGGTCAAAGCTCATCAAGAGCATGAATACACTTATGGTTTACACAGAGCTTCACAAAGTGAGGTCCCAACCAGTTGCCCCCCAATCACTTGATATTATTTTAGAAATGTAAATTCTTCACCCAACTCTGACCTATTGGCTCAGATGTTGTACAAGCAGAGCTCAGCACACTGTGCCTTAACAAGCCCTGTGGGACATTTTGAGGCATGCTCATTTTTGAAACTCCCTTTTACGGGTCATATGAGGTCAGCATCCCCATTACACTTGCTTTTCAAGGGAGGAAGCTAAGCTGCCTAGGGATTTGGTTATCTATCAGAGCCACAGATTATTTTAAACTTCAAAGCAGAGACAAAAATATAGAAGAAAACAACAGCTTAAAGATTAAACATAAATTGCATGTGTAGTAGTAAAAACCTCAGTAATGTGGGTTTTTACCCCCATTTACCAGAGATGTCTCGGTTGGTAAAGTGCTTGGTGTGCAAAATGAGTATCTGAATTCAAGCGCCAGAACTCAAGTGAGAAGTTGGGTGTGTGAGAGTGCATTTCTAACCCAGCACTGGATAAGTAGAGACAAGTGGATTCCTGAGGTCTGTTGGCCAGTTGGCAGAGCCAAATTCAAGAGATCCAGGCTACTGGGAAAAACCTGCCTCCAGAAATACCTAGAGGAAGAACAGCTAAATTTGAGGACTGTCCTCCATATGCATGCATATGTGCATGCATACCAGTACACATATAGACACACACAACCCCCTCCCCTCCCCCCAAAAAAAAGAAAGTAAGAAAGAAAAAGAAAAAGAAAAACCTTAGTAAAGAGAAGATAATTAACAATAACTCTCTCTCTCAGGCACCATACTTAACAAAATTCAATACATTTAAAGTAACAAAAACTATGCTAAAATTGAGATATTTATTCTGATTCTTCTATTCTAAGGAGAAAGTCTCAAGAACCTAATTGGTTTATATGTATTGAAAATACAATTATGAGCTGAACATCCTGGGAAGCATAGAGTACTTTGACAACAAGATTAATTTCATAGCAGTGGATTTAGAAGAATTAATTTTAAACAGATCATCCCAGCCCTTTGATATCAACTGCTGGATCCTATCCCACTGCAAATTCGATGAGGGTGGGGACTACAGTCATCTGCTCGTTCATGGGAAGTGTCCATATGAATATTAATCCTGAAGACTGCAAGTTGACTCCCTGTCCATGGAATGTGTTTAAATGCCACCTGTGTAAATGTGGGAAAGGATTAGCTTTCTGAAGAGGCTAGACCCCACACAGGGAAGCGCCCTGAAACATCACAGCCAATTCTCACATTAAATAAGGAAAACAGATGGGCATCAGTCAGGAAGTTTTAGGACTAAGTGTGGAGCCGGAGGGCTAGAGAGAAGCCTGCTGAGGCTGGAGCCAGCACTAGCTGTTGACTTGACCACTTATTCCCTCCTCTCTTTTCAGCTGTGTCCCTTCAGCCTTAAGAGCATCTCAGGTCAGCAATGACCGCAGACAGCCCCGGGAGCATCTCAAGGAGAGTAAACACTGAGCTTCAGAAGTCTATATTTGGTGATTTAAAGCTGGATCAATGTGAAGACAGGACTTCATTTCCATGTACTTCCTTCCAAGCAAGACAATCTGTAAACCGAAGTGTCTGAGCAGGAAGTGTGGAGAAATGAGTACTGGGGGTCAGGAATCAGGTACAGCTACACCTGCCATGGCTGCTGGCAAAGATGTGCTCAGTGGGATCAAGTTACATTTCTATCCAGTGGCACAGCTAGGACCCAACTTGCTGTATGGTAGTGATTGATCTTTGCATCCATGGTCCCTGTTAAATTGATGCCTGTGTACACAGTTCTTCATTACTTCTTAAAAAAACAAAAGTAAGAACAAAAAACACAGCTTGTCTTAGTTCTTTGGGAGTTTTATTGAAAAAATATTCATGTATGTGTACATGTACTCATATATGTTGATAATTCTGTGAGGATTTTATACAGTGTATCTTGATTATATTCACCTCTCATTTCTCCCCCGCCCACCTCTTCCCAGACCCACTTCTTATCACTACCCCCCCCCCCCACTTCTTTTACTTTTCATGTTCTTTTTAGAGGAGAATATCTCACAGCAGATGTCCTGGTCCTTTGGTTCTTCCAGTATTTTTACCACCTCTTCTGCAATGTTCTTTGAACTTTAGGTGTTGTCAGGTTGTATTACAAATGTATTAATTGGGGACAGACATCCTGTGGTCAGGTGATCTTGCATTTTGACTAGTCATGTTTTCTGTATGCTACAAGAAGGAGGAGGAGGTGAAGAATCAGAAGCAGAAGCAGAAACAGAAGAAGCAGCAGAAGCAGAAAGGAGAAGAAGAAGAAGAAGAAGAAGAAGAAGAAGAAGAAGAAGAAGAAGAAGAAGAAGAAGAAGAAGCAGCAGCTTTGATGACGAACAAGAGCTGCATTTATCTGCTGGTAGAAGGGTAAGTATTCAGAATACAGTCAGAGATTATACTGGTTTTGGAAAGTGACTGTAGGAATTTCTCCACTAGGCTCCATGGCCTCTCCAGTCATGGGTGGTTGGCTAGGTCATCAGTAGCAGACATGAATCCCCTCCTATTGAGGGGCCTTAAGCCCAAGTCCAGGTAGCTGTTGATTTATTCCACGATATAAATTCCACTCTTGTACTTTTAGGAATATCTTGCCATATTGGTCATTGTTGTGGTGTGCAGGCATTATAGCTGAGTGGGGATATTGATTGCTTCTCTCCCATGGCAGCTTTCATGGCCCCTTTCAACACTACTAGAATTAGTTCCCAGGAAGGAGGTTCCATTCAGATCTGGACAGATTCCTCCAAGTCCTGAGTCCAGAGGGTGTGGTGTCTTCATCTGGAGGGTTGAATTTTCTTTTTCTAGTACCGAGGACAAGAGCAATATTATTTGGGAATCTCTTGGACTCCCCTGACCAACAACTCAAAAGTTTTCCCATGTCTGCACTGGGATTTTTGTTTGGTAGATAATGAATTCTGTGTGTGTATATGTCGGGGGTGGGCGGTACATTGACATTCCAAGTCGTATTACTTCAATTAACATATATGTATACACACAAATATATGTTATATGTAATTTTAAATAAACATAAAATAATACAATTCCTTAGGGTCTTTTCAAACACCCTTAGTGTTATTTAGCCCTCCTCCTCTTTGACTTTTAAATAATATGCAACTCAAAAATTAATACCCATAGTATACACTTCTAACGTATGTGTGTGAGAAAACTATCTTTAAAATCCTGTCAGTTCCAGGTACGGTGGCCCATCTCTTTAATCCTAGCACACTGGAGGCTGAGGCAGGCAATCACAGCAGCTCACCACCAACCCAGCCTACACGGTGAGTTCTAGGCCACAACAATCCTGGCAGATGTCTTTGATGGTATGTTATGTAGTCTTATTACTTTATTTTAAAGATATTAAAGCAAGGATTGTGGCAATGATACGGTGGGTAAGAGTACTTGCTAAATAAGCATGAAATTCTAAGAATGAATTCCTTGAACTAAAAAAAAAAAAAAAAAAAAAAACCTCTCCCGGGCAAAACAAACCAAAAACAAAAACAAACAAACAAACAAAAACACAACCTGGGTTTGACATTGTGTCTACCTGTATCCCCGGGACTGTCAGGGACAGAGACAGAGGATCACTGGGGCTTGCTGGCTGCCAGCCTAGCTCCAGTTTCAGTGAGAGGACCCGTCCCAAGGGACTAAGTCAGAAAGTGACAGATCAGAACATACATCACCTGCCTTCATTTCCTAAATGCACAGATGTGTGTATCACACAAACACACACTCAAATAGGAATGTGGGCCTTGTTATAGAGGAGCTATGCATTAGTCTCTGATACACTTACACACATACACTCAAATAAGGATGTGGGTCATGCTACAGAGGAGCCATGTTTTACTCCCTTAATGGTTCTGGTCTTCCCGGAGAGGAAGAGACTGCATCTTTAAGTCTTCGTTCATGTATCTAGCCTGGATGCTAGGCACATAATGAGCACTTAAAAGATATATGTTGATAGTAATGAGCTTCTTTCTCTCAAATTGTTTTCTGAAATTGGTAGGCTTAAAATAGTATATCAAACAATGATCAATACTCAGGACATGCTAGGCAAAATTGGCAGAATAAATGTGTGTAAATCAAGAAGATAGGAAAGCATCTCCCAGAAAATTTGGGAGCTGCTCAAGGATGAAATTGGGGAACTGATGACTGAAATGCACAATCCATTGTTTCAATTGACCTCGGGGTAAGAAAAGTGCTGGATAACTATCGCAAGCATTTTATGTGCAAAAGACTCCAGAATGCTGCGGAAATCACAGAGCATCACATCACAGGCTGAAGGATCCCACTGTCAAGTGCGTGATAGCTCATGTGTTTGGTGAAAGGCAGTAGGTCTTTGTAAAACTGAAATGCAAAATGAATCTGAAGAAACTGCAAGACATTCAGAGGACAGGGAAAGGCTAGTGTATTTGCTGTTTTTCTGGTTGTTGTTACAAAATAGCTGACAGGAAGCAACTTAAGGGAGAATGGTTTACTCCGGATTACAGTTTGAGGGAATATAATTCCCCATGGGTACATGGCTGCAGGAATGGAAGTCCGTTCTTCACATTGCAGCTGCAGTCAGGAAGCAGAGTGGAAGCAGATTAAGCAACTCTGTGTTCACCATGTCTTCCCACAAAACACTCTATACTGGATTGTTGCAAGAAGGCTTGAGTTTCTGTTTTGATTTAGTTGAGCATTGTGTTCTGAAATCTTGATGGAGGCTGCTTCATCTCTTTTATTTAGGCTACTGTATTACCCATTGGCTTATGTGTTTAGACATCATGGGTAGGCAGAGCTGAGTTCTGGCTCTGCCACTTTATTACATGTGATGTAGCCACACTCCTTTGACATTTTAAAATTTCCATTTCTTCTGTAAATTGAAGCAACCAATTAGGCTTCAATAAAAGGTAAAATGGAGACCTGGAGAGCTGTCTCAGTGGTTAAGAGCACTGACTGCTCTTCCAGAGGATCCGGGTTCAATTCCCAACATCCACAAGGCAGCTCACAACTGTCCATAACTAGTTTCAGGGGACCTGACATCCTCATTCAGACATACTTACAGGCAAAACACCAATGCCCATGAAATAAATAATATTTTTTAAAAGATAAAATGCTCATAATCTTAGCAGAATGCCCAGTTGCATGGAGTTCTGCCTGAAGAATATCTGCTGCATAGAAGTACATGTTGTTCTGGGGTCAGATACCCCAAGGAAGTTACTTTGAACTATGGGAAGTTGTCTTCTGAGCTAAGATCATCAGCTGCATAGGTACTGCCTTGCAAGCTTCCTTGTTTTTTTTCTTCACGGACATGCCTCTTCAAGTTTCTCTTTTTCCTCAGGGACCTTGTCCATGGTCTCCACATACTTCAGTAGAGAGTCTCCATGTCATCACATAAAGGATGGTGAAAGCTCTACCATCTTGGAAAAACTGACCTGCATCACCTGCAGGGTGTCCCTTCATAGACAGACTGGATGGAGTTCAGGAAGATGTGAGTAGACAGGACAGCTAAATAGGATGAACTGAAGTATGATCCAAACAGGAGAAGCCGCCAGCAGCAAATGTTGCTAGGTGAAGTTTGCACCTGAAAGTTGCTTCTTAGAGTGTATTCACAAAAGACAAATGAAGCAAATTATCACAAAGAGTACAGGCCATTGGTAATGTGGGAAGTGGATTTGAAAGGGAAAGCACGTGATTGGGAGGAAGGGGAATTTTAAAGACCAGGATTCACACCAGCTGACTCTGTTTCTTGTTTTTGTGTTTTCTTTGTGAATACAACGAAGAAGGGGTGGCAGTGCCGGTGTCATCAAACATTCTAGGTGACTTGGAAGTCTCCAAGTAGGAGGGACATGGGCTGGATCCCAGAAGCAGGTTTTATAACTTTTGATGCATGTGTGAAAGCAGGCTGCAAAGTCAAGAGCTTTATTTACCTGCGCCCCAGTAAAGACCTAAATGCTGAGCTTGGGAGATGTCTCAGCAGGTAAAGGTTCTTTCCCCTAGTCTGTTAACCTGGGGTCTATCCCTGGACTACACAGAGTGGAAGAGAATAGACTTGTGCAGCTTATCATTTAGCTTATATACACACCGCACCAACACACAGAGTAAAATCACACTGGCTCAGGCTGCTGCTCAGAGTTAGAATTTTAATCTCTGCATTCCTCTGATATGTCTATACCACAAACTAGAGAGACTTCAGATCCATTAGGATTCAAAAAATTGTTCACAGTCTGTCCCTGAGACACTTTCACACCTGATTATTTAGTGGCCAGGAGCTCAGCTTGTTAATAAATCATGAGGTATTTCTAAGTGGCTGCTCAGTGGCCTCATTCATGAATGTTCCACTCAGTGCCAGATCAGAAACTCTACAAATTGGATTTTTAGTGCACGGAGATTTTCTCCTGTCTATTGCAAAGGTGTCTTTTAAAGGTTCTTATCCTGAAGTGAACTTGAAGTAAAAGAAATCTCTTGGGTGCTAGTAAATTGATGTCCCACACTGTGTGCTGTCTGTGTTGTTTGGTACACCTACTTTTAAAAAACATTACAAACTGAGGCATACCAAACTTCACACCTCTGCAAACAACCAAATGAGCCTGAGGCTATAACTGTTAGGAGGGAACTTACCTCCTCAGGTATGCCTCAGGCCATGAGTTCCATTTCCCCCCAACACACACCCCACCCAGCAAAACAACAACAACAACAAAAAAAAAAAATCAGGGTGTTGAAGAGGTGACTCATGAAAACCAGAGTATGAATCTCAGGAACTTACTTAAAAAACTGAGTAAGTGTTGCCTTTTGTCTGTGATCCCAGTGCTGAAGAGGTGGAGACAGGAGCTCCTTAGAGCAAGCTGGCTAGTTAGTCAAGGTTTAAAGATGAGCTCTGAGTTCAGTGAGGGACCCTGCCTTCGTGTATGAGAGAATGATCAATGAAGACGTTCTCAACACATCCATGGAACTCTATACATAATAGTACACATGTACACACAGGAATGTAAACAAAATTTGAACACACATGTGAATCCACATTCATGTCAGTAGGCATGCACACATATTCGTACATGCTATACACATACAAAAAAGAAAAAAATCCTTAAAAGATGCTCTCAGGCAGCATCCTTGAAGGTGATACTTCACACCATCGGGCTTTAAAATGGGGGTTATATGGAAAGTTAAATGGGCCATTCAGAGAGTAGTGTTAAAACAAAACAAAACAAAACTCTTTTTTTTCCATTTCATTGCCTGAATCAATAACCTTATCCCTGAAGTAAATTTTAAAAAATCAGAAGGAAAAACTAAGATAATCTATTGTGTGTGTTCATGTGTGATTTATGCTTGTATGCTGAGAGGTCAGTATCACATATCTTCCTTAGTCTCCCTACACCTTATTTTTTGAGTCAGGTTTTTAACTAACCCTGGAACTCACCAATTTGGGTAGACTGGCTGGCCAGTAAGCCCAAGAGATCACCTGTCTCTGACTCCCCAGAACTAGGTTAGAAGTGTGTGCCACCACGTCCACTCTCTCTCTTCTTATACATAACTGGGGAACGGAGCTCAGGTCCTCACAGCTGCGCCACAAACATTCCACTCACTATGCCATTCTCCTACCCAAGGCGATCTGTTTAACCATAGCATGTTTTGATGCACGTTCCAATATTAGCCAAAAAGGAGACATCACCTATTTTGTGAAATGTTTGTAAAACACCAGTTTGACAGACTTTCTTAGACCATTTTAGAGTTTAGACTCTATTTGCAACACTCAGGTAGAGTTAGGTATAGTTGATGATTTCTTACTTTTATATTTAGCAGTGTGTGAATTAAACAGTGGGGTTTAATATTGTTCTTCCAGAGTAAGTCTGACAAGGTTCACATTTCAAGTGAGAAAAGGGAAAAAAAAACTGTGAAAATTTAAAAAAAAAAAAGAAAGAAAGAAAGACAGGAGAAACAGACCATAATCTTGCAATCAAGTATATTTAGAAATAAAACTTAATTTCGACTAGTAGTGCTAATGGTGCCTGGATAGTGTCGGGCTGTTGAGGATGATGGGATATGGTGGCAACAATCTTGTCCCTCCACACTGCAGCTCTAAGAACCATGGTGATCCCAGAGTACTTTTATTACTTTTATTAAACACCCAAAATTAGTCCACTGTGTCAAGACTTAATTCTCCATGGAAGCAGAAGAGAGAGAGATGCCTGCCTTGAAAGAAATTAAAAACACTTGGAACTCAAGTGAACCAACACCCCCAGCAAGGTTAAGAGCCCTTAGCCAGCTGTTCCCAAACACAGAGATGCCAGCCTTGAAATGCACCCCGAGGCCCAGGGAGGCTGAGAGAAGGCAGCCAAGATCTGAAGAAAATGAAACTTGGATCTTTTTTTAAAGATGGAAACAAAATGATTCAAAACTGCAACTCCATCTGAAAACAACCAGTTCCGATTGAAAACCCTGGAGAAAATAAATAATCCCACATCTATTTTCCCCTCTAAAGTCAACATAAAAGTTTCCAATGGTTCCCCGGGCAGAAGGACTGCTTATTTTTCACTCCAAACTGAACAGCAAACCAAGCACAAATCTGTAAAAATGGATGTGAACTTCAATACTGAAAAACAAAATAGAAGAGCCTCCAAAGAGTCTTTTCAAAATGAAAAGCCATGCCCTGTGAGAATATTGCACCTGATATCATAAGTGACCCAAGTAAAGATAACAACAATAATATTCAATACTCCATTTAGTAACTAGTCAGAATGCTTAGTTTACCCCTGGTCTCAATTAGAGACCCAGATGGTGGATAGGCAGCAAGCATTAGGGCAGCTAAAACACATTCTTCTCAGCAAGGTTGGGCTAACACTGAAAGATGGAGTAGCTGAAGTCAGAGCTGCAGATGAAGAGGTTCTGTGGGGGAAAGAGTGTGTGAGCCAGCACCACGTCTTCCCATTCATGTTCTTTTAGAAAAAAATGGTCATGTTTTTCTCCTAAACCAAAAGCTGCATTTGTTTACGTTATTTTGCTCAAAGCATGAAGTTTCTTTTTTGTTGATATCTACATACATGTTTATGCATGCATGTATGTTTATACATGTGTACGCCTGTGTGCAGAGACCCAAGGTTGACTTCAGGTATCTTTCTCTGTCACTTTTTATCTACTTAGGGTGTGTCTATTGTCTTTCTGGTGAGTCTGGCTAGCCAGTATGTTCTGGGAAACTCTAAGGATGCCATCACATCGACCTGGCTTTTCTGTGGGTCCTGGGGATCTGGACTCCATCACCTTTGATGGTGAGCACTGTGCCTGCTGAGCCATCTTCCTAAGCCCCAAACTCCATCCTCTGGAGACAGCTCCAGGTAGAGCAACCCTGTGCTCCCTCCTGTCTCTGCTTTCTTTTCCTTACGGTTTCCTGACCACTGTTGGTTTATGCAAAGGTCACATGTCGGGGCTGCAGCCGGGAAGAAAGGTCTGTTTTATAATTCAGAGCAGGTGCATTACTCACAAACTGATCATTACTCACAGTGCCAGGATAAGTCTAAACTTTGCCATGTTTTCTATATTTGAATGTTTTTACAACCTTGAATGGTGGCTGTTCAATGCAGTCAGACAAGAGCACAGATTCCCCAGACCAAATTCCACACTTAGTGACCTTGGACAAGTGACATTGTTCAGTTATTTAGGCAAGTAATATAAAATGTCTGATATATATTTAAACGGATAAGTAGATATATATCCTCAGCCAATACGATGGTGAGTACTAATTGTCAATTTGACAGAATCTAGTGTCAGTTGAGAGATGAGCCTGTGAGCATGTCTGTAGGAAACTATCTTCATGGTGCTAATTTACATGGGAATATCTTCCCACAGTGGGTGGCAGCATCCCCTGGCTAGGATCCTGGGCTGCATAACAGTGGAGAAAGTGAGCTGAGCACTAGCATAACATTGATTCTTCCTTTTGACTATGGATGCCATGTGACCAGGCCCCTCACTGCCATAACTGATAGTAACCTTGAACCCTAAACTGCAATAAGCCCTGTCTCACTTCCCTTGATGGCATTTGGTAGAATTTTACCATAGCACCACAAAGGAAAGAAAATAAGATGGCCAACAACACAGTCTTATGGACAGATTTTGTCAGTGTGCTTCTCTATTTTTATAGATGACATAACAGAGTCTGTCAAGAAAAAAAAATCAAAATTGCAAAAAAGGGAGGAACACACTGAACTCTCTCCAGCTGACTCTCTGATTTTCCTGGGGAGAGAGTTACCAGGACTCTCCCAGAGAGTCTACTAGACCCAGAGAGCACCAGGGTCTAGATGTGATTTCATTATTTCTGAATGGGAACAGGACAATGGTTAAGCTGCCCCAGCACGGGGACAGCAAGATCCTAGAAACGCTCACTGGCTGTCATTAGCACATCTCATCACTATCCACTGGAAGACAAAGCATTCCCTACCCAGATGCTGTCCTCTTGCTTGTACTGCTGCCAGTTGTGCCCGGTGTCGCTGAACATCAGGCGGTAGCTTGTCACCCAGTCAGAGCTCCCGTGTCTTCCCTGCGTGGCCACTGCTGTAATCTCCACTCTGCTGCCCAGGTCCATCTGGAGCCACTGTTGGGCATTGGAGTCTGCTGGGGACCAACCACCAGTTCCTGGAATAGGATGAGAGAGAGACTGGTAATAATGCTTTAGAAAGTCACCGTTTCGTATGTCAAAGATCAATGAAACTATGTTCTACTAAGGCACCATGGTTCCCTGCCTCTGAACTTAATCTCCCGGTACTTTCAAAACCAAATTTTAATCCTGTGACTCAGGGATCCAGGTTCACTGCAAGTGAGGTGTGTACAGTGTCTCTTTCCATCCCCTTCTCTTTCACTTCTTTCTTTTCTCTGTCCGAATTTGTATTATGAATCCACCAGGGGATTCACCCGTATCTCATTATGGGTACAAAGGTGAAAGAAGACATTAATTGGCCCTTTCATGGGCATCATTTGTTCATTTAACCTTTATTCTTCATGAGGAAAATGCTGGGTGAAAGGGAAAGGCGAATCCGATGAAAGCTTGCGAGGAACCTCCACAAGAGAAAGACAGAAGTTACAATAGCGGTACAGGGGACAGGCTGTCTTAGCAGGTGTTCAGAAAGGCCTTTCAGTACAGAGACAGGAGCGCTGGAAGCTGAGGCCAGCAGACCATGCCTGGACAGGGTGGGAAGCACTAACAGTCACTGTTCTCTCACTTCTCATAGTGAACAGAGGAGGGAATGGTGTATGCACAATCTCAGGACACGAGGAAGCATTGCACATTTCATATGTAGCCTGCTGCACCCAGACACACACGGACTTTTCAACAGCTGCTTGGCTCCTAGACTATTCACAAAATTTGAACTTTGTAGATAATAAATATTCATTCTCATGGAATTGGAAGACTCGTGGCTTAAATTTTTGTCTCCATCTCATGTAGGAAAAAATAAATCAATATGAACCGTTACTGACTGCTGAATTCTTAAGTCCTCTGGAACCTGGGGTGAGGGGCATCAAAGAGTGTCTTATAAGATGGACAGGTATGTGGTGAAAATCAACCATTTTGCTCAGAACAGGATGTGAGAGGGCTACTAAGCTTAGGGGAATAAGTAATAGATTCACCTTTTCCCTCAACTTACACACTTGTTCCCATGATGCTCTTTTTTTATCTCCCACCAAGAAGAAGAGCGTTCACTCACACCACAGCTTGGCAGCTCAGGGACTTTCTGTGTCCTGGTCCCCACTGCACAGTCCCTCACTGTATGTGACTATGTAGATCTGGGAGCTGGGGGAAGTAAGGTAGAAGCCCGCCTGAGCTTAAGACATATGTTGGATGTGAGGACTTTCTTCAGCAGCAGATACTCTTTAATATTCTTCTTTGATAAGCTTCTTTTTATTTATTATTAATAAGAATTTTATTTTTATTATTATTGCTTTATTTCTTATTATTAATAATAATATTTAAAGCAGGGAAGGAGAAAGGCATGCGATTGTCATCTATTTTGAAATGTGTTCTGAGTATTGGGTATGACATCAACAAGAGAGGTGGTATGGTACACTGATACGTCCCCCTTTCTGTAGTGAGGGGGGCTACACGTGGGGGTACATGGGGTAACTGCATTCTTTAGCTTTCCATATTATTACAGCTGTAACCACAAGATCAATTCCTAAAAAAAAAAAAAAAAAAAAAAAAAAACAAGCTGTAAGTGGATTTCCAGCTCCCCTCTGCCACTTGCTCTTGCTTTCCCATGACAGATACAGTGAACAAGGTCTAGATACTGCTGGAACCATAGTTTCTGAATAGTTAAAGATTGATTTGTATGCTTGTGTTTTTTGCATGTAGCATTTTCTTTTAGTATATCTATTGAATAAACTTATTATAAATTATACATGGGAAAAGATAAAAGTGTAAAATAATACACACAGAAATTTAAGAGTGGGCAGAATAATGCAGGACGTTGGCCCTTTTAAGTGATGTTTACTAGTTTGCAGTGAAAATCTTCAAGCCTTCATAATTTTCTTTTCATTGACAACAAATCCCAACTGAACTTCTTGATCATGCTTTAGACCTTTTCCTTTTTATAAATATTGACATGTAAGTTATTATATTAAAATAGAAGAAAACAGGTCTATGGTGATGGCTCAACAGGTAATGTGTGCGCAGTGTAAGACGGGAGTTTGGCCGGGCAGTGGTGGCGCACGCCTTTAATCCCAGCACTCGGGAGGCAGAGGCAGGCGGATCTCTGTGAGTTCGAGGCCAGCCTGGTCTACCAAGTGAGTTCCAGGAAAGGCGCAAAGCTACACAAAGAAACCCTGTCTCGAAAAACCAAAAAAAAAAAAAAAAAAAAAAAAAAAGACGGGAGTTTGGATACCAGTACTCATGTAAATCCTGGGCAGGTGTGCTGGATTAATTGTAATCTCAGTGCAAGGGAAGTAGAGACAGGGGGCTCCCCAAGCAAACAGGCAAACAGGCAAACAGGCTGGACTAGCAGAGTCAGTGAGCACCTGGTTTAGGTGAGAGAGATTTCATCCATATAAAAGGTGGAGAGCAACTGAACAAGATACCCAGGTTACAGAGGCTTGGTCCTCAATTTGTATACCTGTATATATGAACATGTATCTTCCCACACACATGCAGACACACATACACACATTCAAGCATGTGATACATTCACATAAAAAAAAAAGAAAATGTAGCAGTAAGTATGTACCTTGGTTAAAACAAAAATCAATTAAATAAATCAAAGCCAAAATTAAAACTACAGGGTATTTAACATAAGATTTCTTCAAACATGTCTGAAGAAAATCATATTTTTTCTTTTAATCAGAGTAGGGGGGAGAAAACCCCATCTCACTTTCTTTTTATTTTATTTTTTTATTATTATTATTTATTTTACAATACTATTCAGTTCCACATAATAGCCACAGATTCCCTTGCTCTCTTCCCCCCCTGCCCCCTCCCCTCCCCCCCAGCACACCCCCCCACTCCCACCTCCTCCAGATCAAGGTCTCCCCCGAGGACTGGGATCAACCAGACAGACTCAGTCCAGGCAGGTCCAGTCCCCTCCTCCCAGATTGAGCCAAGCGTCCCTGCATAAGTCCCAGGTTTCAGACAGCTAACTCATGCAAAGAGCCCAGGACCTGGCACCACTGCCTAGATGCCTCCCAAACAGATCAAGTCAATCAACTGTCTCACCTATTCA
Organism: Peromyscus maniculatus bairdii; assembly: GCF_049852395.1. NCBI lineage: Eukaryota > Metazoa > Chordata > Mammalia > Rodentia > Cricetidae > Peromyscus > Peromyscus maniculatus. The sequence continues at coordinate 10,883,073 of NC_134862.1, forward strand.
GAGGGCCTGATCCAGTTGGGGGCCCCTCAGCCTTTGGTTCATAGTTCATGTGTTTCCATTCATTTGGTTATCTGTCCCTGTGCTTTATCCAACCCTGGTTTCAACAATTCTCGCTTATATAAACCCTCCTCTTTCTCACTAATTAGACTCCCAGCGCTCCACCAGTGGCCTAGCCGTGGATGTCTGCATCCAGATTCCTCACATCACCAGTGAGGCTACCTGGAAAACCGGACCCCAAGAAAGACACGGAGAAATGGATGAGATCTACATGAACAGCCTGGACATGAGTGGGAGCAATGAAGGGCGAGGGTCGAGGGAAAGAGAGCGGGAGATCCTAGCTGGATCAAGAAAAGAGAGGGAGAACAAGGAATAGGAGACCATGGTAAATGAAGACCACATGAGAAAAGGAAGAAGCAAAGAGCTGAAGAGGCCCACAGAAATCCACAAAGATACCCCCACAAAGGACTGCTGGCAGTGGTCGAGAGACAGCTGGGACTGACCTACTCTGGTGATGGGATGGCCAAACACCCCAATAGTTGTGCCATAAACCCCATCTCACTTTCTTAACCCTCCTGAAAGTGAACCAGAATGGAACAGTTGCTGTGAGCATTCATTAACAGATGAAATTAAACACATTCTGAACCTTCCAGTCACAGCTTAAGTACTTAGCATGAAGGACCACTCCCTGATCCTTGTGTGTGTGTGTGTGTGTGTGTGTGTGTGTGTGTGTGTGTGTGTGTGTGTGTGTGTCTTTGAACACACATGTGCCAAGGTATGCAGGAGAAGGCTGGAAGACAGTGTTTGGGATTTGGTTTTCTTCTTCCATCATGTGGGTTCCAAGGCTTGCTTCAGGCTGTTAGCCTGGAAAGTAGGTGCCTTTACCTGATGAGCTATCTTTTAGGTTAGAAATGAAAAATAATGATCTCACCATAAATATGTACAATATTCAGAGCTCAGCCATACTTTTCCATACATAAAATCAGGGATGATTTTAAGACTATGTCTGATTTCATTTCTAACAACCTACAAGCCTCACTCAATGCATCTAGACTGTTGACTATATATATATATATATATATATATATATATATATATATATATATATATATGTGTGTGTGTGTGTGTGTGTGTGTGTGTATGTATACATACACACACACATATATGTTAGAACAGTTCTCATGTAGCCCAGGCTAGCCTCAAAGTCTTTACGTAGCTGAGGATGATCTTGAACTCCCGATTTTCTTGCTTCCACTTCCTGAGTGCTGGCATCACAGGTGTAGTGTGGGGAATCTAACCAGGGCTTCGTGCATACTAGCTAACTACCAATTCAGCAATATCTGAGCCCCTCCCCTAGACTGCTAACTTCAGGGTTTGTTTTTTACAGAGCATGTGGTGCAACTAGATGTTAGTGCAAAAAATAGAGGCCTGGCTCAGTACTCAGATCTGCTTCCAAGGTTAGGTTACAGGAAGTTATCCCACCTGTACTCAGCCACAGCACTAGGAGAGTCAGGCACCCGACCAACCTCATATGACCCACAATTGATGAAACGGGATTCCAGTTCAGACCACCAGTATCCAGCACCAGAATTCTTTGCTCCCAAGCACTAATAGTCACTCTTATCTCACTTATCATCTCTGTTTCCACCTGAGCCATAAATCACACTTCACCCTCTCCTCTCCTCTCCAGTGTCTCTCTGGATTTTTGTGGAAATCAATAATTGTATTTCATTTGAAAAAATAATTTACTGTATTAATGCATACATGTATGCATGTGTGTTCATGTGGTGTGTGTGTGTATCCCACGGTGCCCATTTGTAGGGCAGAGGTCAGCTTGTGTATCCTTCCATCATGTAGAGCACAGATATTGAACTCAGGCCCTCAGGCTTGGCAGCAGGAACCATTTACTCACTGAATTATCCTGTAGTGGTTTGAAAAAAAATGGCCCCATAGAGAGTGATGCTATTAGGAGGTGTGGCCTTGTTAGAGGACGTGTGTCACTGTGGAGGTGACCTTTGAGGTCTCCTTTGTTCAAGCTATGCTCAGTGAGACACTGCTTGCTTCTGCCGCCTGTGGATCAAGATGCGGAACTCTCAGCACCTTCTCCGGCTCCATGTCAGTCTGTGCAATGTCATGTCCTGCCACGATAATGGACTAAACCTCTGGAACTGCAAACCAGCCCCAATTAAATGCTTTCCTTCATAAGAATTGCCATGGTCATGGGGTCTCTTCACAGCAACAGAAACCCTAACTAAGGCATATCCTCCAATCTCCTAGGAATGTTATTTTTGTTCCTGTGTGTCAGGGGATAATAAACTGGGCTCAGAGCAGTCTAGAGGGTTTAACTAGAGACTTTTACTCAGTTCTTCTGACTTCAGGTTTGTGCCTCAGGTTTACAGTGACAAAAATCTTAAGCAAGTGTAAAAGACTCGTCTATAGAATTATAATCAAACATTAAATAAGACGAAGAAGCTGTGTCTCCTCACCCTTGTAAATCTCTCCTTCAGCTTTCTGTGCCACGGTGCTGTGAGACAGCTTGAATACAGGCTGCGATAGACTCTGGGTATGAACCAGGACAACTTGTGGGCAAGTGCAGAACTCTCTCTTTCTGCTGATTTCCATTTCAACCTCAGAAATGGAAATGAGAATCGATGGATGCCACACATTGGAAACAGCACAGCATGGATTCTTTTCAGAGATACCGAATAGCATTCACACCAAAATAGACTCCATCTGTACAAGACCAGCTGACATAATCCATTAGGACACACAATATTTTCATACCTAATATTTCAAGCACACAGATTGGCTTATTTTATTTTATTGTTTTATTTTGTGTGTGCATGGTGCATTTATATGTTTATGTGTATGCCTGTATGCATTTGGATGCTGGTGCACATGTATGTGAAAGTCAAAGGCCAGTGTTGTGTGTCTTCCTGTAAGACTCTCCATATTTTTGAGACAGGGTCTCTCCCTGAACCTGGTTAGTACTAGTTAGCTTCAACTTGATACAGTCTAAAGTCATCTAGGCTCTCAATCAATTGAGAGATTGCTCAGGTAAGCCCACAGTTGATTATTTATTGAGTGGGAGGGCAAGGTCCACTGTGGACAATGTCTTTCCCTGGACAGGTGATGCTGGGTTTGATCAGAAACTACAAAGTAGAAAAGCCTATGGTTCAGAGGGCACTGGATCAGGCCCTCTGAATGGGTGAGACAGTTGATTAGCTTGATCTGTTTGGGAGGCATCCAGGCACTGGGACCAGGTCCTGTGCTCAGTACATGAGTTGGCTGTTTGAAACCTGGGGCTTATGCAGGGTTGCTAGGCTCAGCCTGGGAGGAGGGGACTGGATCTGCCTGGACTGAGTCTACCAGGTTGATCTCAGTCCTTGGGGGAGGCTTTGGCCTGGAGGAGGTGGAAATGGGGGATGGGCTGCTGGGAAGGGGAGGGGGGGGAACAAGGGAATCCTTGGTTGATATGTAAAACTGAATTGTATTGTAAAATAAAAAAAAAAGAAAGAAAAACAGACAAGGAAAAAAAAAGAAAGAAAAGAAAAGCCTATGATTAAGCCAGCAAGGGCTATGGTTTCTGCCTCCAGGTTCCTACTTGAGTGCCTGCCTTGACTTCCCTGCAAGATGGAAGTGAATTAGAAGTGTAAACCAAATAAACCTTTAACAGAGTAACTTTGATCAGAGTGTTTTATTATAGCAACAGAAAGCAAACTCAGACATGAGCTCACCGATTCAGCTACATTAGCCAATGACAGCCAAGTATAGCTTTTCTCCCCCTTGCCATTGGTGGGATTGCAGACATGCAACTGCATGCCTGCCTGACCATGGTGCCAAGGCTCCTAACCCAAATCTTCATGTTTCCACAATAAGCACTCTACCAACTGAGCTATTCCACCAGCCCTTGACTATTCTTTAATCTCCACAATAAATTTTATAAGGAACAGACCTGTTCCTCCCTATATATCACACGGAAGCCCTGTAAACAACAAACATATTTCCATGAATGAACCAGGAACTAACAAGCAGGATGCGTTGCAGCCTCAGTTATGACACACTCTTTCCAGGCTTATCTCCTCATAATCAAATGATTCACAATGAAAAGTAACTTCCAAAGGCCTCCATGAATTCTTAATGACTAGTTCTGCCCGAGGAAGGTGGTGTGTGCATATGTGTGTGTGGCGATGGTGGTGGTGATGGTGGTGGTGGTGGTGGTGGTGGTGGTGGTGGTGGTGGTGGTGGTGGTGGTGGTAGTGATGTAGTATGTGTGTGATGTGGTGTGGAATGTGGGTGGTGTGGTCTGGTGTATGTGCCATGTCTGGTGTGTGTGTGGGTGTGGGTGTGTGGGTGTGTTTGGTGTGTACAGTGTGGTGGTTGGTATGTGTGTGTGTAGTATGTGTATGTGTGTGTGTTGTGTTGTGTTGTATATGTTGTGTGATGTATGAGAATGTGTTTGGGGTGGGGGTTGTATTTTGTGCCAAAATAGAAAGTCAATAACTCAAAGCCTTCTCATTCCTCCACGGACTGTGGAAGCTGATAATACATCGATATAAAAGAAACAAATTTTCATGTAAACAAAAGTGTCATGGCAAAAGTATATGATCTGAACTTCTAAATGCAAACATCTCAAAAATATTTATTCAAGTAAGGAAAACTACTTAAAATTTCAAGAGATAATGTTAAATATACTTATTTGTGAATTCTGTTTTACAGGGAAGAGAGCCATGAACATTCTTTCTTTTATGGATACTAAAACCTTATGATTATTTGTGTTTTAATCACGCTAGGTAACTTAAATTCTTCCCCTAATTTAGATCACATCTGGCAGTTTGATACGTGGCCAGCAGCGGCTGAATTTCCTGTGCAGTGTTTGTGAAAGCCCATCTAACTTAATCCCCCAACTCTGAAGCTTTCTCACCACAAAACACATCACATGTGACACGCAGAGATCCTCCCTAAGCTGTAATTACGTGCAGTGACTTGGCCGCCTAAGTTAGTGGCCACTGACCTCAGCTCAGTGCATTTTCCAGGACTTTTCAAGACTGATTAGTGCTCTTTCTTGCTTTTCATTTCCCTTGTGTGAGATGAGATGAAGGTCAGAAGGGCCTTGGAAGTAAAAGAACAAATCCATTCAGCAAATCCCCTCCAGCAATGAGAGAGCAATTCTGGACAGTCCTGAGCTCCTGGGCTGGGTTGCCAGATCTTGATTTACACAACAGCTGTATTAGGGGCACAATTTTTATTTTATTTGACTTTTCTTTTCTAAGAAATTGGTTTTTCCCTGATGGAACTCATTACACTTGTATTGGTTGGGATCGGAGCCAAGACTTCCCGGATAATCATTGTCTCTGCTGGGGTACATCTACCAGCTGTGTGCTTTCTTCCTTTGCGTAGTCCGACCTGAGAATATTCACCTCTGCTCTTATAGATTGGAATAAAATATTTTATCCAGGCTCAGTGCAGGTGGATCGTATGTGGTTCACAGGAGACTCAAACACTTCATTTATGATGCCCAAGGCTTGCTTCCTTCGTGTAAAATGGTTCACCGGATCTGAGTGCAAGGACATGGCTTGTCGAATAGAAATTTCCCCTGAATTAAAATATTTTTGTTCAATGTAGGAAGAAGACTTCAGAGACTCAAGAAGTAAACACAACTTGAAAGTCTCTCGAAGTTCCGCAAACCTACAATATTCACGAGGCCTCGCTCAGATGCTATACCAGCTGTAATCATTTAGAGCGGAGACTCTGGACTCCGCTGAGCGGCTGAGGGATGCAGCTGGGCTCTTCAGTGCTTCACTAGTGATGAGTCCTCCACGTTCCTGTAAGTGGTCTCTCACTCACAGACCTGCAAGGAACCCCAATAACCTCAGTGGTTCATTAAACTAGATCTGAGTGGACCCCTTTTTTGGAATGTTATCAGTGCTCTGTCTGTAGTGAACAGATGTTTCTGTTATCTTCCCAGCAAACATTAGTCTTCACCACTGACTTCCTGCAGGCCTGCAGAATGGGATTCACTGACAGGAATGAGATGTTTTACAACTTGGATTCCATCTTCAGGAAAATAATAGCACCATCTCTAACATTTGTATGGAAAGCTGGATGGTACAATGCAGAAGGAATTTGTTAATTACTGTGACAGAAACATGAGTGAATAAAGGAACTATGATAGAAAAACGAGACAAATCTCTGAAATCATGGGGAAGAACAGTGTGTCCTTTCACTAGCACCCAGGGGTCCTTTGCAATGCACCCACTTCATGATTATCCAGTTGTCCAGACCAAGCCGGCTGTCTTTGCAAACCACAAGTTTTTCTACTTGCTAACTGATTAGATGTTCAGATACCAGGAAGCCACATGTTAGTAGTGTATGTATGTCTGCCCTGTAGAGTTCTGTTCTCACCTAAGATGTGATGATGGTTAGTTGTAAGCATCAGCCTGACTTGGTTAAGGGACCCTCAGATAGCTGGTAAAATATTGTCTCTGTGACGATGGCTCTGGAAGAGACAGGCATGTCAATCACTGCACTTAGTGGGGCAGATCATTTCTCATCCATGTGAGAAGACACCATGTGAGAAGACACCATGCGATCCCTGGAAAAATCAGATAGGGTGCACTTGCCCCCCTTCTGGGGCTGAGACACCTACCTTCTGTTCTTAGCCCACAGGCTTTTAGGCTCAAACACCTTGGGGCTTGGAGAGTTACAGAGGCAGTTACCCATTCTCAAGCTTCATCTCAAGAGCTACTCCATCAGCCTTCTCTGTTCTCAGAGCTCTGGGCTCACAGGGATGCATCAGCTTCCCTGGTTCTATAGTTTGTAGAGTGCGCACTGGGGTCCTTCTCAGCTTCCATGACCACACGACCACAATGAGCTCCTCCTGCACTTCTGTATCATCTATTATATGCCTAATTGTTTATTGTGTCTCTTCACATATGTGCCCATATGCATATTAAATAAATGTATATAAACATATATACATTTATTTTATCTCTCCAGAATATCTTAATGAATACAGACATTGACTTCTTTTATATCTTTTATTATAACACTTAACTTTTCCTTCTGTTCTTCAATAGACCTCTCACTTCTTGAACTACTATTCTGTCTTCTTGCTTCACCTCTTAGTCAGTTGGATATATCTTGATGTCTTCATTCTGCATTTTTATGAGGACTATGGCTTTAATTGACCAAACATCATACTCCTACAGGTATTCATTGCTTAACAATTTAAGCCATATCCTTGGAAATGAAAAAAACTGCATGTGTATCTTAATTCCCAATCTGTAAGAATTTAAATGTAGTTTAGAGACAGATGGCTATGTTTTAGTGTGTCTGTTTGTATATATGAACATGTCAAAACTGGTGAATTGATATTTAGAAGGGACAATGATTTTGTATGTGGTGGAGTCCTGAAGAGAGAAATGAATGTGACTAACTAAAACAGGCTGCCGAAATGTTTGCTGTCCTGGAAAACACTACATTACTGAGGATGCAGTAGAGTGCTTGCTCAGGGCACTGTACAATTCAGGTATGGCCATACAAGCCTATAATCACAGAACTGAGAAGACAGAGGCAGGGAGATCAGAAGTTCAAAGTTGTCTTCAACTGCAAAGTGAGTTCCAGGCCAGCCTGAGTTAAAGATCAGTCATGGAAACAACAGAAGAAGAAATTCTGATGCTCCAATGACATAGTGTGGTGACTTATTAATGACAATCTGCTATCGTATACTTGAAATTCAATGAGCAGTAAAGCAAATACCAACTCATGCACACACCCAAGGGATGTATGGGAAAGAGAAGGCTGTATCAGGTAATTTAATTGTGTTAACAATTTTACAATGCACACATATGCCAAAACATCACACTATGTAGTTTAATGTATACAAGTAATTTGTTACTTATGCTTCAGTAACACCCTGGGGGAAAATAATTGCATTAATAAGAACAATGCAATCTAATTCTCTGTACATTACTGAAGTTATGAGGATGCTCTGGACAGAGACATGGGGAGGTATCCCTGGATGAGAGTGAGGATATAGGAGAAGATTCCTTGGTGAATTTCTGGCATGGCTATGATATTCCTCTCTGTGCTGAAGCCCTGTCGCCTTGGAAATGAGGACGAAGGTGATTCCTCTGTGGAAGTGGTTGGCATACTGTGAGGTGAAGCAGCAAGGCCTTCTACGAGGTACCTAGCATGTTGCTCTTGTGTTTTTTGTTTTTTGTTTTTTTCAGTTCTATGCTACATAAGCTTATAACAAGACTGAATGCCCAGATACACATCCTAGTATTAAGGGAAAAACTCCTTGATTCCTTTGTGGCCTAAGGTACTATCTGCTTTGGTGGATATATTTACTATCTGACCATTCATAAAATGAAAGAGGCTATTTAAAGAACTCCATGTAGCAAAGGGATGTTCGGGCTCTCATTTCTTTGGGACTTAATAGGACATGAATCTATTCTGAGAATAAAAAAAATAAATCATCACTTTCTGAAATTTTCAAAATCAATTAATGCTATGTAGTTTCTTTTTGGTTTGCTAAATTTTACACTTGCCTACTCATTCACGGGATGTTATCATACTTTCATGTTTTATACTAATGTAATCATAACATATGTACATATATCCCCTATGTAGAATATATTTGCATACACACATATTCATTACTTTATACACACACATATGCATACATTTTAGACTCTTTGAATTCTTGGCTTGTGTGCTTACATTCCCAATGCAAACTAATTTTTAAAAGTATTTTTATTATTTTTTAATTTGTGTGTGTGTGTGTGTGTGTGTGTGTGTGTGTCGATGTGTGGGTGGTTATTTGCATGTGAGTGGCATGTCTGTGGAGTCCAGAAGAAGGCATCATAGCCTCTGAAGCTGAAGTTGTGAGCCACCCATTGTGACAGCAGGGAATCAAACTTGGGTCCCCAGGTAGAGCAAGCAAGCACTTTTAACCACTGAGCCATCTTTCCAGCCCTTCCACTAGATTTTTTGTTCTTTTGAGTCAGGGTCTCTCACTGAACTAGGAGCTCACTCTTTTGCTTAGACTAGATTGCCAGCATGGCCCAAGGACCCTTCTGACTCCATATACTCCCCATAATGTTTGAATTACTATGTACACTACTAGGCCTGGACTTTTCTATGGGTGATGGACTTAGGATCTCATGTTTTTGAAGCAAGCACTTAGCCAACTGAGCTGTCCTCTCAAACTATAAGTTCGTAGAAATAGTGTTCCTACCTGTTTTGGTCAATCATATTTGAAGGTCCTAGTACAGTACCTAACATATAAGAGGTACTCTTGAATAGTCACAGAAGCATTGGCTATTCATCTATTGCTCCAAAATGATTAGCTTGTAACTCTGGTTGCTTTATAAAACCTCCCCAAAACACTTGTACATTCATTTGATCAATATCCATATAAAATGGCTGGGCTCTGGGTTGGGCAATGTCACTGGCAAAGGTGCCCAAGTGGCTCAGACCAGGGTGCCAATTTCTCTAGTGCCTCAGTTTGCCGATCCCTAAGGGAAGATGAAGCCCTGTGAATGGAGAATCCTGCCAGTACATTGTTCCTCGGGCTAGAAGGGGAATTCTATTCTCTGTATTCCAACTTCGTGACTGCAGCTTCTGCTTAGTCTTCTCAGTTTAGACTCTGTCAAAGAGATGCAAGACCTCAGTCTCCTCTTTCACACACACTGGTCTGAGGTAGAGGTGCCCAGGATCCCCACCAAGATGGAGAAGGACAGGGTATAATTAATCTTCTATCAATGTCTCCCATCAATATCTGTCTCATAGCGAGATAAATGACCTACTGTCAGAGCTGCAACCTTCCCCAGAAGTGGAGAAGGAGTTCACAGACAGTGCTGACCTGTACCACACTATTTGAGTAATGATGAGACTAATTGTCTTGGAAGCACTTCTAGACACTCTTTTTTTTTCAGAGCGGAGGACTGAACCCAGGGCCTTGCACTTGCTAGGCAAGCACTCTATCACTGAGCTAAACCCCCTACTTAGATACTCTTAAAATGTCTTAACCTGTGTTTCTTCTTGAAGTGAAAATGGGGCCTTCTTGTTTGATTTCCAGCTTTCTGTTTTACAGTGGCAAAACTCTTCTCAACATGAGCCTCTAGCCTGGTTCTCCAGGTAACACTGCAAGACAGGTGTCATCCAGAGATGCCAAAGATATAAATGCAAGCTTAGCAAGTGGATTGCTGATGCCCATGAAACACCGCCGAGTCATAGCTGGCACGTAAGCTCTGGCTGGTTAGTTTCCAAGCCATTCTTCCTGACCCAGCCTTCTCCAACCTTTGTTAAAGAATCAAGCTGCTATTGTATGCAGTAGTGAGCATGAATCTTGAACTCAATTGAATTGGGTTTGACATCAAGTGTTTCCCTTTCCCTGCTATGTGATGTTGGACAAACTATGACATTTCCCTGAAGTTCACCAACTCTGTTTGGTGGGAAAAGGTTTTAATTAACACCACACAGTAGTTTTGCTATGGGCTAATATGATAATATACATACAACAATGAATAAAATTTGCTACTTATAAGATTAGTCAAAGGCCAGTATTAGAACAATGAATAGTCTCCCCAATGTGCTGTGATGGAATGGTTTGTTTTCCGCTGAGAACAGTACAGCCATTTGGCATCCACAAATGCTCAGTTCCAGAACCTTCTGCATACCATCCACAGATGTTCAAGTCTTTGGTATAAAATGACAGAACAGTGATTCTCTGCAACTTCTAATATGTTGTAAATGCTAAATAAATAACTGCTGTATAGTATTGTTTAGGGAACAATGACAAGGAAAACATTCATGTTCAGTACATAAGGCAAGGTTTCTATTGTTTCCACCGAAAGAATAGGGAGAGACATCTGTATTCTTCAATGGCTTTCTCAAATAAATTATGACTCTGACTTTTTGGTTACTGATAACCATCATAATTCTGAGCTTGTAACACATAGCATGAAATAAACTAAAAGGGTATAAACAGAGCTATAAATCAGCATTGGTGGAGATTCAAAATCATAAAGTGTTAACAAATTAAATCCATTGAGAGCTAAAATATCAATAATTCAATTACCAACAAAAATGTATTTCAGAATGAAAAGGTAAATCAAAATAGAAAAATACAAGATAGTCAGCCTGATACACAGTTTAGAGGAGTTGGCATGAATAAGAAAAGGCCAATGGATATGCTACACTTGCACATAGATAATTTGTATATACATCTGTGTGAATGGTGTGTGTGTTTGAATGTACCTGGGTGTACATGCACTTGTTTGTGTGTAACAAGGCCAAAGGTTGACATCAGTGTTTCTTTAGCCATCAACTTGTCTTAGCCTAGAGTCACCTAAGAAAGAATTCTTGAGTGATGGACAGATTATGCCTGAGAATATGAGGGAGCCAAGGACTAGCACAGGGGTGGTGGTGGTCACAGTGGCCCTGGAACCCAGTTCTCTCTCTCTCTCTCTCTCTCTCTCTCTCTCTCTCTCTCTCTCTCTCTCTCTCTCTCTCTCTCTCTCTCTTTCTCTCTCTGGCATGTCTATGGGGTCTACCTTGATTGTTAGATGCACACTATAGACCACATCATCTCCTGGGCCAGAAGTTACAAATTGTATTATGAAACTTTCTAGGCATGCCCTGCAAGTGAATCATCAAGCAATGCTCTGTTCCTCCATGGTTTCCACTGCACTTCATTGGTGATGAGGGAGATCTTTGGTCAGAGGAAATGCAACAGCTAGCAGGCCTACCTTCAGATTCCAGTTTCAATTTCTGCCCAGGCTTCCTTCAGTGACAAACTGTAACTTGGAAGCTTGAATAATCTCTTCTTCTCTAAGTTGCTTGTGGTCCGAGTGTTTTATCACAGGACCATAGAAAATAAACTGTAGCAGGCCTTCCTCAGTTTCTCTCTACCTTACATGTTGGAGCAAGCTCTCTTGTCAACCAGGAACTCACTATTTAACTAGTCTTGCTAGCCAGCTTTGCTCTAGGCCTGGCTTGTCTCTGCCTTCTGAATGCTAGGACTGCAGGCAGCTTCTGCACCGTGCTGGCATTCATATGGCTTCTGGGGATCTGAACTCCTGCCCTTATGCTTGTGAGGCAAGCAGTTTACCCACTGAGCCATCTTACATCACCCATCAGCCCTGGCACTCAACTATTTTTAAACCAAGAACAAGTTTATAATACTAAACAAATTTTAGAATTTTATCAGCTAAGGTCTTTAAAAAGAGAAATCATTTAGTTCTCTGTATCTATCTCTATATATCATAAAATCAATATCAAAATATGATTAAAATACAGCTCAATATCCAACATCCTGTTGGATAAGTTCACTTTGCATTAGAGATTAGTTAAGTGTAATTACTCTAGTTTTTATCAGACCAAGTAATAACACATAGTACCCACTATCTGGTAGGGTTACAGATTATTAGTGTTCCTACCTTTAATTAAGTACATTTACTATGTACTTTAAAATAGTAACATTAATCTCACAATAGAACTAAATGTATTGAAATATTTTAATAAGCATTCCACTAAAGTAATGAAGCATGTTTGGTGACGATTTATGCTGACATATGAAATGTACATAATAAAGCAAATATTTTTTTAAAAAATAATCTTCTATAATATTTTTTTATGATGACCAAAAAAAAGAATTCATAGCATAGGGTTAGCGATGGCTGAGTGGATAAATTGTGTATCTGAGTTCGATCCCACAGGATCCCTCTTGAAAAAAAATAAGCATGGTGGTACATGCTTGCAATCAGTCAGACACAGAGAGCCAGGCAGCTTCAAGCTTCAGGCCAGTGAGACACTCTTCCTCATGATAGAGTAGATGGCCCATAAGAACATCACTCAAGGTTCTCCTCTGTCCCTCCCCCAGCACACAGTGCATACATGTGTACCTGCATATATACTCATATGTTATCTGTACACAAACAAGTACATGCACACATACACAAAGAATTTCACAGGATGGTTATGGTGCTTCCATGAGAGAGCACTTTCCTAACATACCTGAAGCCATGGTTTCCAGGGCTAGCACCTCAAGAAAAAATACAAACCCCAAAGAATTGCTTGGTGGATCTTTGGGTTGGAAGAATGTGGTTCAGCATGTGTTGACTATATATTACATGATGGGAAGTATTTTTGTGAGAGACTTAACCTTCCAGATTTCCTTCTGGACTGTGACTTTGGATGTGACTCCTGAATAGACACAGTACTTCCTCATTCCTAAGCCTTCACTGTGTCTTCATCTAACACATGGATTCAAGGCTTAGTCATAATACTTACCCATTCTCCAGTTCAATTGAGCCTGGCTGGAACTTCTAGTGAGATCTGAGGAGCTGGAGAAAGCCATTGGTGAGAGGAAGGAGGCCAATGGGTCATCACAGTTGTCTGAAAAGATAGGGAGAGCAGGAGAGGTTATATTCTATTGACAAGACAAATACACCCTCTCATTTATTAGCCATTTTCTCTGGAAAAGGTTGGGGACTATTTTTCAGTGCATGTTATTGCAATTACTTCTCATAGCCCTCAAACATGGTATGACTTCCTTTCATAGATGGAGAAAATGAAGGCTGGAAAGGTTAAAGTTGACAACACTAGTGAGTAGCATAACCAGCCAAAACTCTCAGAAAGATTTGTTTGAGTCAAAAGCACAGCTCCCAATCCATCTCTGTAGTTGAGCATTTGAGCAAAGCCTAACAACATGTTTGTGTTGAGTCTGTAAGTAGGGAAACTCTTACAGGAGGATATTGTTTCTCTCCCATCTTCAGCATCCAAGGACCCTTGCAATAAATGCAAAAAATCCCAATAGGAATATTTCGAATTTCACACTAAAACTTGTAGGTAAGCCAGTGAGAAATGTGCTCCTTACCTAATAGCTCGCTTATGCTACAAGAAGTAAAAGAGAGTAGTCCCAGATGTTGTACAATCTTGAGCTGAATGGTAACTTCAATAGCTAACTTTCTAGCCTTCCCTGGTGAGGTACTTTCTAAGGCTGCATTGGTAACACTAAACAAATATGGGACATTGGTCAATGGAGCCATTGACAGAGACATGTCTTGGCAACATGGTTACGTCCCTTCCAGTTCACACTAATCCACTGTCACTGGATTTCAAATGGAGGGATTTGATCTTCACACTTAGCAGATGCCACATACATAACTGTTTGAACATTTGTGCTCACAGAAGGTAGCACTGAGATTTAACTACCATGAAAACAAACTAAGAAGCAGGATCTTTAAGAGGTGATTAAGCCATGAGAGCCCCACTGTCCTTGTGAGGTTAGTGTTTCTGAACTGCAGTTCCTCGGCTTCTTTCCTTCTGTCCCATGGTGAGTGACTCAGCCATTTGGCCTTGATACATACTGACACCTTCATATCAGACTTCCCATCATCCAGAAATGCCAGCCAACAACTGTTCCTATGAGTGACCCTGTCTCCTGTTTCTGTTACAGCAGCACAAGACAGGTTAAGGAGCTTAGTCATCCATGTACTGTAGTGATGCATTTTCCTGAATCTTCCACTAGATGGTCCATGTTTTTGTAGGTCCTGAGCAAGGAATCTACTGCATAATAGAACTCAAGTAAATGTGTGCGGAAAGAGAGGGATGGTGAATGATGAGGACAGGGACAAGAGAAATGACCAATCAATCAACCAATTAGCTAACTTCACAAAGCCAACACTCCTTTCCCATTTTTCCTTTTTATCCACAATTGATTCTCTAAGACACTGAAAAATGACTTCATAAATCTAGACAGACTTTATTCGAAACAGATTTGAAATGTGCCACTCAAGGTAAATTTTCTGGTATGCAGGCTCTTGGGAGGAACTGATCTGACATTTGAAAAGAACATTTACATAGGATCATATTTGTTTATCCAGCCAAGTCTTACAAAGCTATGTTTCAGGTAATTGCAGGAAGAATAATTAAAAATGTGAGGACTGAATTCTTGTTTAAGTGTGTTTAAAAATCACCCAGTAAACTGTGTTTCAGGTTCCTCCCAAATGCAAATGCTTAAACATTGTTTGACAGGGATGGAACAGAGTCATATCCCAACTGGAGAGGGAAACATCATAAGCACAGCAATGGCAGCTTTGGGGCTCTGGGGTTAGGGGAGTATAGCAAAAGACCACAGGGTGTGTGGCTGCTTTACTCCTCACACAGGATGCAGGCTAGAGAGGTTCATGTGCATATCTAAGCATTTGTTTGATCTCAGTCTCTCTCTCTCTCTCTCTCTCTCTCTCTCTCTCTCTCTCTCTCTCTCTCTCTTACACACACACACACACACACACACACACACACACACACACACAAGAATATAAGGTAGAAATTGCATTTGCTTGCTTATGACCCCTTTTGTCATCAAGAGATATGAGAAGAACATCAGATCCAGCTGAAGGAGGAAGAGACAAGTGAATCCTTGAGGATTGCTTGCCATCTAGAATAACCTATTTTATGAGCTCCAGCCCAGTGAGAGACACAGTCTTCAAAGACAAGGTGGACAGTATCATAAGGAATGATACTATATTGTTCTCTGACTTCCACAGACACACAGACATATACCAAAATGCATATGTACCCACACACATGTGCACCTGTGCACTAGAACATGAACACACATGCATGCACACACACAGGCAAGATCACACAGTGCAATTATCCTTATTAGGCTCTGATAACTTTTCTATGTGTCATGGATGACCTTTATAGGCACTGTGCTCCTGGCTCTGGTCATCTCCTAAGCCTTTCTTATCAAGTTTTATAGTACAATGACCCTTTACTTTTTCACAAATTTGTATTTTGCATTCTAATGGAACTGATTATACTCTTTTTAAAAACTCTTAATCCCACATCACTTAGAAAACAGCCTTGATGCTTAATTTTTCTCCTTTAGTAGTCCTGGTGTACACATGTAAATTGTTAAAATGCATTCAGCATGGAAGCATAGTTGTGACTTAATTATTTAAATTTAAGCCATCACATGTATTTTAAGGTTCTATTTGTTCCTGTCCTCACATGGGCACTGGGGATAGATCTGAGCAAAACAGAGCCATACACCGCAAGTTGCTCACAGACCATTCACAAATATAAGCGTATAAACAGATGTTCTGCAGGGAAAGCTTAGAGCACGTTCACATTCCAGCTCTCTGTGCTCCTCTGACAACAGCTTTAGGAGGACCTGAACTTCAAGAACCCATTGCCCTCACAGCAATAAAAGCCATGTTCCCTACTGCCTATTCCCACCTCTGACCTTTCTGAGGACAATGTTTCCAAGTTGGGCATCAGCAAATCCGTGAACAATGACCTCAGCCAAGGGACATGCCCAAGGGAGAATCTGAAGTGTCTTGTCCTCACAGACCTGGTAAACTTAAAGAGTGGGTTCTAAAGAACTCATCTGAACCTAAGCTCTCCTGTCTCAAAACAATGATAAAAACAAAAATTTCCACCTGGCAGAAGAAGGTGGTTCCCTGTGGCATCTCCATGTTTACTCAGTAATCCTGGCAGAGAATAGACTGGGCCTTTAGAGCATGGAAGTCCCAATTCCTAGATATATTTCTTCTTTTGCCACAATGTTGAATACAGTCTAGGTAAGCTGTGTTTTCATGTCTGTCAAGCAGAGAGGCATCTGTACCTTATCCAGCCATGAACTCTGTGATGGAATAAGATCAGGAGGAAGAAAAGCCTTAGTCAGTATGAAACCCACATGAGAGCAGACCACAGCATGGGCTTCTGTGATGCCTGTTGTCATCCAGGAGGAGACTTATTATTCCTAGGATCTTGCTCCTGGGCTCTGAACACTGATGCTGTAGATGGCTCTTCCATGCTAAGGGTTCACCGTGATTCAAGGATACGGGAGAGGGGAGAAGAGGGCAGAGCCCCTTGAGGAGGAGATCACAGGGTGTGTTAAACACATCCTGGTAGAGGCTGGTTTGACTTCACACCCAGCACATGTCTGGAAAGGTAGGAAAGGAGATGCCATCTGCTCTACCACTCCCATAGGCTCCCTACCACATTGACTTTCAAATTTTAGCTCCTCTCCTTCCTCAGTATCCTACAGTGTTTTCACAAGTTGTGAATCCCCTCCCCACGCTATGTCTGGTGTGTGTGTGTGTGTGTGTGTGTGTGTGTGTGTGTGTGTTTAAAGAAGGTAAAAGAGTGAAGAATCCTGATCTGGAGGGAGTTCCTGTTTGTGAGCCTGTGTCTATGTAGCCTATAGTCTCCAACTAGCAATCCTCTTGCCTCAACATCAAGGGTACCAGGCTTTTTTGTGCAGAAGGAAAACTGTGCTTTCAGTTTTGAAATAATTCCTGAGGAACTATCCTGATTAATTTCAGTTGTCAGTTTGTCGGAATTTAGAATCAACTAAGAGTGCAGTCTCTTGGCACAACTATCAGGGATTTTCTTAATTAGGTTAGTAGGAGGAGGAATGCTCACTGGGAATGTGGGCAGTACCTTCTGGTAGAACCTAGAAAGAAGAAAGTACAAAGGAAAAGCTTTCGCTTGTTTATCTTGCTTATCTTAGCATCTTACTGACAAGTTCATCTACCCTTGTCAAGAGTTCTGCTCTGTTGCTGCTGCTGACACTATTGATGCCAGCCTTCACTGACATCATAACTCAACTTCTTTGGTCATCCAGTGTGGACTGAAGTCCAACAGCTCCCCAGGAATCCTTTGGGCTGTCATCTGTACCAGACAGGGAAGCTGAAGTATACTGCCACCTGTACCAGACAGGGTGGGGGTGCCTGTGTCTCCAGCCTCCTTTCTGAGCAGCTCCCCATTCTCACCTTCTCCAGTGTGAAAACAGCCATGTCACTTACCCAGACTGTCATGCAAATCAATCTAATATAGCCTATTTTAATATATGTGCATTCTTACAGAGTCTCCTGACCAAGAAAGGGGGAGAACATCAGGTTTTCCTATACCCACTTGCAATGCGGTATTCTGAGATAGACCATAAGGATTCTCTGGAAATTGTGAAGCAGATATCACCAAATGAATAACAGACTACTTCCATAATGGGCTCTCAAAATTCTCCTTCCTGTGGCATTCCTTCCAAATTGCAGATGCAATTAAAATCCAAGCCCTAATTAAACATGATATGATTATTTTTCTTTAACAAATGACCATCATTTCAGCAAATGATCATCTTTTCTGCTTTGTCTGTATTTAAAGTTATTTTTTTATTTAGGTATGTGCATGTTGGCATGTGGGTGTGTGCACATGTGGGTAGGTTCTGTGGAGGCCAAAACAGCGTCCCTGGAACAGGAGGTCCAGACTGTTGTGAGTTGCCTAACTTGAGTGCTGGGAACTGAACACAGGCCCTTTGCAAGAGCAGTAACCCTGTTGACTAATGAGCCTTCTCCCCAGATCTCTGCTGTTTTCTTTTATAACTTAAATAAGAAATGCCAGCTTAGCTCCATCCCTATGTCAATAAAACCCCAGTCTGCCTGGGGACCAAAAGCTCATCTGCTTTTACAGATCAGAAGCTGTTGACACAACCTTTGACCTATCTACAAACAGGGTATTCTAATAGTCAAAGATTATTGGGTCTATGGAATTAGACAAGCCTCTGAATCCCCTTTATAAATGAGGAGATTTGAGCCAAAAGAGATGGCAAAATCCATCCAGGACTGTTACTAGACCAGCTTGGACCAAGACATAGGTATATCGCTATGCACTGGTGACTTCTGGGTAAGTTCCACTTCTGTGTGAGGCAAGCCGCCATTATTTATGTTATTCATAACGATTTATTTAATGTGCCTTGTGTTTTGAATGGGAACTGTCTCCAGAGGGTCACGTGCTTGAACACTTGGTGGTGGTCCTTGTGGTGTGCGGAAGGCTGTGGAACCTTCATCTGTCGGAGCCTCCTAGGAAGAAATGGACCACTGGGAGTACATCTCAATGTGTTGTAGCTCACCCTCTTCCTGTTCAGCCTGTACCTCTTGACACTGGATACAATGTATTTTTATCACAATGATGAGAGACAGAACTAAGACAATAAGTAGTGATTGCTAATATATCTTACTGCTAAAAGAAAATTGTTTCTTGTGGGTAGAAACCCTTGAGAAAAGACAGTTTTCAGTTTCACAATTGTTTACATCTTTATTGCTCCCTGATTTCTCCCTTCTGTGCATTTCTGACACTTCCTCCTGAGAAGGGAGGAGGGCCAAAGGACAGATAGCAGGGAAGAAGAGGAAATCAGAAGAAATTTACTGGTTTGTTTCTGGGTATTTGCATGGAAACCCAAGAAGGTTGACATTTAACATTCGGGGGGGGGGGGGTGACTGGTTCTTCATGCGCATGAGCACCACACCCCAAGGATGTTCTTTCACAGCACAGAGCAGCACACGGAATATGGAGTAAATCCCACACTAGCACAGCTTCTTAGAAGTTACTGCTCAATGTTTAAGATCCTGCTGCTTTAAGTAACTTTTTTTTGTTGCCAACATATATTTTTATTCATTATTATTAAAATACCAGTAGAGTTACAGATGGTACTGAAGTGAAATTGTGTGTATCATCTTGATTACTA
Organism: Peromyscus maniculatus bairdii; assembly: GCF_049852395.1. Classification (NCBI taxonomy): domain Eukaryota; kingdom Metazoa; phylum Chordata; class Mammalia; order Rodentia; family Cricetidae; genus Peromyscus; species Peromyscus maniculatus. Next base: position 10,902,619 of record NC_134862.1, read on the forward strand.
CAGTAAATTGTCTGCATATGGGGATTTGGAGCTAAAGAGATTCACTTGCATTTATTGGCAAGATAAAATTCCTCTTAGCATTGAACACGTAATGATCTACTTTGTTTAAAGTATGAACTCTGTAGCATATCTTTACAGGTACTTAGAGGCGATAACTCAGGATTCTACCTTCCTTTATTTTTCCCCATTGTGACCTATAATTTAAGTTAGCAAACAATGAGAATAAATACTGTGGTTTTGCTCCTAAATTTGATCCTGTCTCCTTTCTCCACCATAAACCCGAAAGGCAAATGACTTCATTATGAACAGACCAAAAGACAACAGTTCTCTAACGTGCTGCAAGGAGAACCTCACCTTCTGTGTCCAGCCCTCCATCTCCATGTTACCACAATAAGGGCTTTGCATCATGTTCTGGGTAGGCAGGGCCAGACTGTTGGCTATAGGAAGACTCAGACAGAGGCCTGGAGTCAACCAGCAGATTTTCCATTTTAACAAAAGGTGCTGAGGTGTGCCTCAGTGGTAGAACAGTTGATTAGCAGCTACAAAGCCCCCGACTCAACTCTTATCACCAACGCCAACCATTGTTTGAAATAAAAAATTAAGTCTGGAAATTTGTGCTTAGGAACAATTGCATATAAAACTGAAAAGGCCATGGCCTGTAATCCAGGATCCGGGCCTTCTTCTTGTGCTGTGTAAATGCTCAGTCACTCCCTATTTCTCTCTGTTGCAGTGTCTTTAGCTGTAAAAGGGAAATTTGTTCCTGTCTTCTGTTCCATCAACATATTTGAATACATGCTGCTTGTCAGAGTTTCTGTCCAGTTTTGGAGACTGAGAGTGAAATGTGGAGAATCCCTAAAAAATGGTGGAGGTGAACACAGAACCTGTCTTTGAACTGAGACAGTGGTTGGTGACAGACTAATGTGGCCACAGTGGACTGCAGACACCGCATTCCCATCTGGGCACAAAGATGGCTTCGAGGATCATTTAGGCTTTTAAGGCAATCCCATCCCAGATGGTTGGGAAAACCTGCTCTGGAGTCAGTAACATTCCTTCCAAAGTGGCTCCTGGGGTTGCATCACAGTTAGATGCCAGAAGCAGACAGGCACACTCAGGAGCTCCATGTTTTGAGAGGATCCTAGCGTAGCTCTGTCTGGGGTCTGCGGTGCTGCAGCTCTGTCTGGGGTCTGCAGTGCTGCAGTTCTGTCTGGGGTCTGTGGTGCTGCAGCTCTGTCTGGGGTCCGCGGTGCTGCAGCTCTGTCTGGGGTCCGCGGTGCTGCAGCTCTGTCTGGGGTCCGCGGTGCTGCAGCTCTGTCTGGGGTCCGCGGTGCTGCAGCTCTGTCTGGGGTCCGCGGTGCTGCAGCTCTGTCTGGGGTCTGCGGTGCTGCAGCTCTGTCTGGGGTCTGCAGTGCTGCAGTTCTGTCTGGGGTCTGTGGTGCTGCAACCCTCTAGGGCCAGCCATGGAGCAGTTCCCAGGCTGCTAGGTCAACTCTCTGTCTGGTGGAGGGACCAATAAGGAGGAGCCCCTCTGGGTGGTCAGCAATAGAGCTCTGAAATGTTGGGAATAATAGTCGAACAGAGGAGACTCATGAGGGTGAGGAACTGTCAATGACAACTGTGCATACACAGACTGGGCTTTTTTTGGGGGGCGGGGGTGAACTTCCAATGAGGGCCAATGTGAATCTGTGTCCATTATTTGTCTTGAACCTGTTCCTCAATGCTAAGGTGGTTACTGAGCCTGGTAGACTGACTGCCTCCTGTGAATGTAGCGCTTTCTTTCTCAGATTGTCCACGGATATAGCACAATCCCAACCATAAATGGTTTTCTTATCAGATTATAACCCCAGCCCAGGTATGCTTTTATCCTGCTGTTGTTTTTTATATAATTTTTGGAATTCTTTGGATGTTCTATACCATTGTATAATGTATATTATCACACCCATCTACCACTACCTCCCCCTCTCCCTTGAAGTCCACAAGATCACCCTCGAAACTTCATACCCACTTTCTATGTTGGTTGCTATTGTTTATAACTGCCAGTCTGAGTACTATGCCCTGTACACACATAGGTTTGGTGTCATCCACTGGGGCAAGAGTAATATACCAGGAGTTGTATCCCCAAAGGAGAGTGACTCTCACACCCTTAGGAACCAGTGACTGCCAGTAGCTCCTCCAGTAGGGATGCAGCCTTGGGACCTCCCCACCCCCTTGGCTGGAATTTTGACTGTCTTGATCTTGTACAGGTCTTGTGCAGATAAGCAGAGCTGCAGGGAGATGATGTGTGCAACAGCCATGCTGTGTCCAGAAGTCCTGTTGATGGTTTTGACTTTTGTTTACATCCCCAGGGAAGGAATGTTTTGTTCTCTTCAAACTGCTGTACTTTATTGTCTTCTGTTTCTGTCCTTAAATCTAATGCATCAATGGCTTAATTGAATGCAAAAATGTTTTTTGCAGATTCCCTTCTGGATGTTTTCTAAGGTGGAAGGTTGGAGGCTGATATGTAACACAGTGAGTAAAAAGAAAAAAGTTGCAAAGAAAAGATAGTTCTAAAAGAATGATTGGGACAGCATCAGAGACCACAGGGATGTGACAGACCCCATCCTGAGAAGTGTGCAGAAGAGTGTGACTCAGCAGAAAGCCACTCTCAGCCCAGGGAGCATGCTGCTCTCAGCAGTGGTAGGGTGGAGACTAGGGAGCCAGAGGTCTCATCCAAAAGGTAAGTCAGGTGACTCTGTTGGAAACAGAAGGACAAGCTCATACTCCTGCTGTAGAACGGGCCAGCGTTCTATTCTACCTCTCCTGCTTTCTCAAAGAGGAGGTCAGGTGCTATGTGAAAAGGATCCTATTGGCTAAGACTGACCTGTTTTGGATGGGAGGTGGGAATAATAATAGAACACATTATATAAAAGTGGACAGAGGAGAAATACCGGGGGTTTGAGGGTGCAAGCAGAGATGGGGGTCGGGAGATAGAGGAGAGGAGTGGGCATTGGGGGATGAGCAATCAAAACTATGTATGAAAACACTTTAAAGAATCCTGTCAATTTTTATGCCAATTAAAAAATTAAATTAAACTGCATTAAATTAAAAAATGAAATGACCTATATTGGGGGCCTAAAAATAAGATATAATCATTAACATGCCATGTCCCCAGAATGGAAGACCATGATGAGAAGTAGCTATGGAAGTAGGGATGAGGATGCATCGCACATGACAAAGTGGTCCAGTGCTTCTGATGGACTTGTATGGAGCAACAGTCATTGTCTGCAACTGTGTAAGTTAACTGTGAGTCCACTAAGCTCCAGTGGACAGTTTCAAACTCATGGCCAAAGGCAGTCAAGATTATTATCAGTGAGTACAAAACAAATAAAAAAGACATGAATTGAGATATGAACCTCTAGGAATGAGCAGGATGACAGGAATGGGTGTGAGACATGAGTGGAGATGAGAATAAACAGAATGCAGCATGCCTGTGTGTGTGTGTGTGTGTGTGTGTGTGTGTGTGTGTGTGTGTGTGTGTGTGTGCCAAAGGACAGATGAAATCAGCTAAAGATATCATATCATGTTAATTAGACGCTGGCACCAAGCATGTTTAGTTGGCAGGAGGATTAACTTGGGGAGTGAGGAGTATGATGGCTGGTGACCCCACCCTCAGTTCACAGGAACTGACACCATCATCTATGTATGGCTTAGATACTAACGGCTCTGAGCCTAAGGTCAGCTTGTGATAAAACTTTTGGAGCCATCTATCTGTCACAAGGCTTATTGCTAGTAGGACAGAGAATTCTAAAGCACTAGCTGAGTGTGTATGTAACTTCTATACCTTCATCCCACCATGATTGTTGATCCACTTGTATGTATCTCAGTCCTGGTTGCTTCTTCCAGGCCCAGTATACATCGGAGACAACCATTAGCTAGAAAATCAGCTATTATAAGATGCATAATTGAGGAATCACAAAAGACTGAGAGAATCTGTTCAGTTCAGGAGCTGCAAAGCTAAGTGTGGACAGCCAAGGGTCAGGGTACACAAAGAAGAGGTGGTACCATGAGCAGGAGAACAGCTCTGTTGGACACCTGACTGCATCCTGCCCAGACTTAGGAGCAGACTAAATGCAACAGAAAGCAGAGTGTACACAGCCCAGAGCTCTCCTTGCCTCCTCCACACACACTTCAGAGGAGCCAGAAAGAAGCTGTATCAACCCCCCTTTTTATCTTGTCCTTTGTAGTTTTTTTTAATTATAGTTTTATTTCACTTTAATTTTAGTTTTTAAAAAGCTTCACAAAACATTACACTTCTTATATTTGTGTAGTTCTGTTTATATAAGTTCTTTTTCTGGCCATCTATTTACTTTTATTTTTCTCTTATTCCTTTCTCTCCTCTTCATAAATTTCTAATCCATTGTTCTCTTTTCCTTTCCTTTACTTAATCCTGTTATTTTTCTCCTTTGTTTCCCTCTTCTGCGCTCCTTTCTTTATTTCATCCATTTACTACTTTTACGTTTACCTCCAATACTTAATTTGACAATAAAATCTAAACAAGTGTTGCCATTTTCTGTTCCATTATATATGATGGTAAATTTTCTGGGTTTTTGGTTTATTTTGGTGTGGTTCTAGATAAGGCTTCATTTGGTGATATGGCTGTCAGTTTGTGTTTTCTATTCTGCTTGGCACTGGGCATAGAATATCTAAGAAAATGCTGATCACTAAGAAAATCCTCAAATGAAGCAGGAAGAGCTATCATTACAAAACCAGGAACCAACCATAACACATTCCATATGATATGACAAAGTAAGGCAAAATCACACCCTCAAGATACCATGTTTTCTCAGTTACAATCCAAAGATACTGAAAGGGCTGTCAATTCAAAAACCCACTTTCAAAATTGCCAATGACTTTAAAGGGGGAAAACAAACAAGTAGATAATAAAGGAAAAAAGTCAACTCGGAACATACATAAGAAAGTCAACAACATGGAAGAGAAAGAGAAGATACTAAAAACAAACAAACATGTATGTTGGAAGTAAAATAAAAACCTCAAAGAATCATAGTAGGAAACATCACAAAGAGGCATGATAAAGCAGAAGGAAGGCTATTAGGAATGGAAAATAAGGTCAACAAAATATTACATTCAGGCATCAATAAAGACAAACAAGAATAACAACAAATGGCTAAATGTGACAGCAAAGTCTAAGATCTTTGGGATAAGAGTAAGAAACCAAACCTAAACACCCATGGAGTAGAAAAGGTGATAAAATAAAAACCTCAAGAAATAGAAATCTATTCTGTAAATGAGAGCACCCCCCCCACACTCTAGAAATGGTCACACAATCACAGGAAGCATCAGGTCCTCCAATGGCCATGGTCAGGAAAGGGCTTTGACATAATGCACTAGTCAGAATGGCCATGGTCAGGAAAGGGCTTTGACATAATGCACTAGTCAGAATGGCCATGGTCATGAAAGGGTCTCTAAACAGTGCACTAATCAGTAAAATATCAAAACTATGAAACAAAGAAACAACATTGAAAGCTACAAGAGAAAAATGCTAAATCCTGGACAGATTAAAATCACATCTCCCAAAAGTGTCATTGATGTCACTGTGTTTTGGCTAATGTGTGAGACTGGAACTCAACAGTCAAAAGCCAGGAGTCCTAGGGCTGCTTGGGAAGATGCCTGGGGACCATGCCTTTAAAAAAAATGCTCTGGTGCTATATAAACTGAACTATGACACCACTAAATGATTGGGGTTATGAATGAGCCTTCAACTTAATTGAATTATCTAGAAGGTATGGGGTTCTTTTACTATAAGGATGTATACTATAAAATTCACAGAAGAAATTACTCAAAGATTTTGGCATATTTGAAGCTAGGAGAAGAGGCTTTGTAAAGTTTTCTTTATTTGTTTGATTTGTTTGTTTTTTTGAGCCAGGGTATTACTATTTAGTCAATTCACAGGTATCCTTCTGCCTCAGCCTTCCTCATGTTAGGATTGAAAACCTGGCATAGGCAGTTTTCAAACAGACTGTTTAGAAAAACTAATATTTGAAGGAATGGAATTTTATTTACTCTATTTTCTCCTGTGGCTGTAGGGATGGCGCCATGATTACAAAGAAATTCTGTTCTTCCAGAGTGCCTGAATTCAGGTCCCAGCATCCAAGTCAGGTGGCAAACAAATATCAGTACTTCCAGCTTCAGGGACTCAGTGATTCTGTTCTGTGAAGGGAGCTTCATTTACACAGGAGTGCACACACACACACACACACACACACACACACACACATACACACATGTGCGCGCATGCACACACACACGCACACACATACCACTTACTTAAAAAGAAAATAAATCTTTAAAAATATTTCCTCATTATAAGCACATATCATGTCATCCTCCATGTTCCCATCTATCAATATCTTATATGATGTCTACATATGTGTGAGTGCATGTGCACACCCACCCACACAGACAGTTCAAGTTCAGACATTCTCATTTATAAGCATGCTAAATGCTTATAAATGAATAGGTGGGGTAGTATAGGATGATAAGATTGGGAATTGGGGAAAATATGGAACACAAACTGTTACAAGTAGAGCTGATGTCTTTCTGATTTAAAAAGTATACTGTTCAAATGATTATGTATAAAATATAAAGATGAGAGAGGAGAAGCATTTTTCAGGACAGTGTTCCTTTCAACTCAGTTCTCATCAGAGTTGGAAGTTTCTCCTCTAGAACTGCATTTTTCTCAGTGGGAATCTGTTCTTTTTTTTTCTCTCAATACAATGGGGTAAAACCTCCAATAGCTAATCATGATCTCCCATTGAGTAGTTGTAAATTACACTGAAAATCTTGGTTACTCAGAAAACCATGATCTGAAAGTGCTGTTCAATCAGTACATGCACATCCATAAAGCCATTTCAGTTCACATGTGTGAGGCATAAGTGCTCCCATGGGAAACACTACAGTCTCTGTGTCTTCCTTCTGCTAAGTAGGAATGAGAAAAATGCCTGATTAGAATCCTAAGCGAGAGCTGTTGCCTGGACAGGTGACCAATAGCACACTAGAGAATTTGATCCCAGTGGTTCTCCTGTGGATGCAGGAAGCTTATCCTGGGAGTTTGAACAAATATTGACCTTCATTGGTCTTTGAAGATGAGGAAATGATGTCTGACTACCCACAAGAAAATACACCCTTTCAGGTCCTAATTTGGCTTTCTTTCATGTATGTGCGCGTGTGTGCATGTGCACATGCATGTAGTATATGCATGTGTATGCAAACATATGTATGTGTGGCCTGCACCCATGTGTTGGCATGTGCATGTGTGAGCACACACATATGTGTGTATGTATCTATGAATGTTTATAAATGTGTGAGCATGAGAATGCATGTGAGTATGCATGTGTGTATTTGTGTGTTTGTGTTAGATACTGCTGTGTATTTGCAGAGTTTAAGCTGTTTAGAATACATTTCATACATAATATATACTCTAGGATAAATTTAACCTATGAAAATTATTTAAACTCAGTGTATAGTGGAATTGAAGACTATGCATTGTCTTGTGAGATGACAAAGAGACAATCATACAAAGTGTCCAGCCCATTGATTGGCAATTATTAAATTCACATAAGTTCCTTTTATATTTTAAAGAAACCCAGTGGCACATACAGGACATGACAATATGCATTTCTAGTATTAACTCATGATTTACTTTAAAAATGAAGCCATTAAAATAGGGTCTGTCATGTTTACGTTTTAGATACTAAATTTTCTAGCAGGAAAACAGTATACTGGATAAGAAAGACACTGATATGCCATATCAAAAACTTCAGCAGGCTCTCCTCTAGGGGCTGTTCTTTCTCAGCCAAGTTTGTAGGACAGGAATGAATCCTTTCCTGTGGAGCAGGCTTTAAAACCAATAAAGAGAGCACTTGGTTATATCCATAAACAGCCTCGCCACTGTTACACTAATAAACACACTTGCTGGCAAGCAAGGGTGGATATGCCCAAGACACATTGTATCCATGTGTGACATTTGCAAAGAATAATAAAAACAGGGAAAAAGGGAAAAATTATTTTGATTTCAGTTTGAGAAGTATAGCATCTCTCTCTCTCTCTCTCTCTCTCTCTCTGTGTGTGTGTGTGTGTGTGTGTGTGTGTGTGTGTGTGTAAAGATGTATGTTTGTGTTGTGATTATGATGGAAGGGTAGTGAGCACGATGTTTAGAGATTCCTATTCGGGGACATAGTGGCTGCAGGACCCAGGAAATTTCCATCTACACAGAGGAAGCAGTAAAAGGTAAAGAATACAATGATTTTGGGATGGAGATGTTAGGAGAATGAGCAAAACTGTATCCAGAATGACTGGGACCTGGAGGACAGCAGGGGAAGCTGGAATGAAGGGTGGCCTCTAGATTTCTGGATAAACTGGTGGTCTACCTTTTTGTCCTCAGAAGCTCCTAGATCTGTTTCTGAAATTATCAACTGTTTATATGAAGAGAGAGGTGACAAAGAAAACCACACATCTACATGACTACCAGTCTTTTCTTGAGATAAATAAAGACAATGTGGTATAACTGTATTAGCTAATTTTTTGTTGCTCTGGTAAAACACCATAGCCAAGAGCAACTTATGGATGAGTTTACATTAGCTTAATGTTCCAAAAGGATGAATGAGCCCATCATGGAGGGGAGTCATGGTGGCAAGGGTAAGGAATGGCATTGGGAGCAAGAAGCTCAGCAATCACATCTAAATCACAAGCAAAAAGCTGAGAGAGAGAGAGAGAGAGAGAGAGAGAGAGAGAGAGAGAGAGAGAGAGAGAGAGAGAGAGAGAGAGAGACAGAGAGACAGAGAGAGACAGAGAGAGACAGAGAGAGACAGAGAGAGACAGAGAGACAGAGAACTGGAAGCACCTTGAGGCTTTAAGCCCACAAAGTCCATTCCCAGTGATGTGCTTTCTTCAGCAGGACTAACCCTCCATAAACAGCACTGTCAACCGGGGGCTTATGGGAGACATTTCATTTTAAACTAGCGCAGTAAGGAACTGAAAACTACACATCTCTGTTCCTCTGTAAACAATCAAGCAGCAAGTCACACACAGACTGAGGTGAGGTGCTGGGTTCTGAATGACAGGGAACTGTTAGCCCTGTAGTCAGGGAAATGAAAGACGGTATGAGCCTGTTACTGAGTCCACACACCTTTAAAGTATAATCCTAGTTCTCTGATTCTAAATATCTCTTTGATCAGACTCTTGGTCATTTTATATCCTGGCTCCCTTCTTTCTCAGTTTACTGGTAGTTTTTGGGTATGCTGCACTCCTCAGTGTTAGACCTAACTAATGATGCACATTTATTTGGTTGATATTACACTATGATATCTCTTTCTGAGTGCAGAGACCATGACTTCTTCTCCTTTTACAGTGAGGATCACCATGCATTTGATCAGTAGTGACAAGAAGAACTTTAGATTTGTTAAAGGCAGTCTTAAATTGGAACAAAAAAAATCTAGATACTGAGCAGCTTTCTCTGTGTATATACATGTGGTTGTATACATGTGTGTAGGTCTGTGTGTGAGTATATACACAGGTATATGTGTATGTTGTATGATACATGTGTTTCTGTCCATATGGAGACCAGAGGATAACCTGAGGAGTTGTTCTCAGCACCTTACAGATTGTTTTCTGAGATAGGTGCTCTCCCTGTGGCACATGATTACATTAGGCTGCCTGTCATGGAGCACCTGTCTGTCTTTCTTTCCCCATCCAGTGCTGGGATTACAAGTGTGTATCATTGAGAAGATATTTTTTAAAATATGGTTTTTGTTGATCTAACTTAGATTCTAGTGTTTGTAAAGCAAGCAATTTAAATCCTAAAATAAAAAACATAACTGAATTTCAGTAAAAAAAAAAAATTCTGTTTACCAAGTTACACAGGGTTGGAGAGTGAGTTCTTAATGTGAATATGGAGATCAGTACTATACTCAAACATGTGTGATTTATAAATCCTTCTTTATTTGCTCTAGAATGTATCTCAGGTAGGTGGGACCAGGAATAGTACTCACTATCTGACAGATGAGAATGCATAGGATCCAAAGTTATGTGAGATCTCCTGGGGCACAAGGCACTTATTCCGGCAGCAGCTCCTACTTTGCTAGAAAAGATGCATGAAATGTATCAGATATGAGGAGGAGAGTCTGATTATATAGAGCCTGGGAGTCTTAAGAATATGCAAGCTATGCAAGGCAAATTATGTTTCATAGCTGTCGGTACAACTCCCTTGCTAAAGAGGTGGCCCTCAACTGACTGGGATGGTCAAGCAAAGATAAGTCAGGAGCCACCAGCAGAGAACAGTGTTTGTCCATAGGAAGGGTTCAGTTTCCAGTAACCACAGCACTGTGTTGATAACATGCTTTGAAGACTGCTGAATAAGGAAGTGATATGTAAATTGTGCAGACATTTGGATCCGAAAGTTACAACATTTCTGCTTTATCACCAGGTCCCTTGTTGGCTTGAAATTCTGTGGTTTATGTCCATGATAAAGCTGTTTATTGGCCAGGAATGGTCACTACTGACATGAGTAGTCTTCACTCACACTCTGGCTGTATTTTATATGGGGTTCTAAACTAAGTATTTACTCTCTTCTGGGAAGATATTTTATTAATGCTGTTATTTGTGTGTGCATGCATGCTTGTTTGCTGTATGTGGGTGTGAACACCCATGCAGGAACAAGTAGAGGCCAGAGGTTATTTTTCCTGAAATGGCTTCTCAACGTCTCTTTCTGAGAGAGTCTCCTACTGACCCCAAAGCTCACTATTGTGGCTCTGCTGGTTGGTCTGGTCAACAGTCCCTGGGTATCTTCCAGGCTTGTCTCCTCAACTGTGGAGTTACAGGGATACACTGCGTGCTTTAGCTTTTAAGTGGATGTTAAGGATTCTAACACATACCCTCATGCTTGCAGCTCATGGACCCATCTCCCTAAGCACCTGGAAAGTCATTTTCTTACTGAAATGGAGACAGGGCAGAGCTTACATCTAAATCCCTAGTGCATCCCTCTTGGTGTTTGTGTCCATTCACATGCATTGTTTCAAAAGTGTATCAAAGCCTGAGGGAGAAAATAAATAGATTTCATTTGTGGAAGTATTTAGTGTTAATAATAAATCAGCCAAAACCCTGCGTAAATTTACTGGACCAGAGTATGGAGCTGGGTATGCTGGATGACAGAGGGTCATCTGGGTGACCTGGTCCCAGTGTGCCTTACAAAGCTCTTTGGTATGGAGAACACAGCCACCCGATGGCATGCATCCTGCAGGCACTGTGGAATGGCCTGCTGCTTCTCAAATGTAATGATTTTTGTGGCATTTCCGGACTCCAGATAATGACTTTTTGGGGACAGACTAAAAATAAAAAGCTTGTTCCTGGCAAAATACTTCAGCATGTTCTATTTTTCCTTGTAAAATGTTCTCCTTGCTTGTCCTAAATCACAACTGTGATTCCTCAGCAAATACTGGCTATAGCTCTGAGGAAATACAATGCTATAAATGTTAATGTCACACAGACAAGTCTAGGGATTCCCTTTCATAATTTGTAATCATCAATAAAGTTTAAGTTAGTAGAGTTATGGTCATGTGGATTCAACCTTAGTTTTGTCTCCTCCTCTAATCTCTTCAGTTATTCTCAGACAGATTAAAAATAGCAGGAAAACACACTTTATTGTGTACACTAAATATCTTCCATTTTGGAAAAATTATTTAGTAATTAAATAACACAGAGGGAAAAAAGACACACTGAATAGCAGTTATAATCCTGAGGAAATTACATGTCATTGTTCAATACAAAAAATGTTGTGTTTCAAAATGATGAGCAGGGATTTGTGGAGGAGGAGGAAGTGGCTGAGAATCAAGCATTCCACTATGCTGTCCTCACAAAGCCTGTGATGTTGATGTGTCAATTCTCAGTACTGTCAAATCTAAGCATATTTACTGCTGGTTTCCTTCTTCCTTTTTCTAAACATTTCCATCATGGTAGTTTATAAGTTGAGTGATCCTGACAAAGAACTGATTGGAAATTAAGGAGTTTTTTTTTTCCTCTTGATTTATTTTTTATTTGTGCATGTGTGGTGTGTGTGTACATATGTTTGCATGTTTATACGTCTGTGTGAACTTGTGTACCTGTACATGTGGAGACTCAGATAGGATGTTAGCTGTTACTGTAGTTATTGTTTTGGGTCCTCTCAATTGAGCCCAGAGATGGCTGATTTGCTGCCCTAGCTGCCCAGTGTGGACCCCGGGAACCTCTGTCTGTATCTCTGCATTGCTGGGATTAGAAGGGACTCAAGTTTTCACAGATTCTAGAGATCTGAACTCCTGTCCTCACACTTGCCTGGCAAGTGCTTATCCACTGAGCCATTTTCCTGACCCAGTTAAGGGTTCCCTCAGCCCCACCCCCGCCCCAAGCAAGGTTAAGTTTAGCTTTGATGGAACAGTAGTTCAAACTTCTCCTGCCAAGCACTTCCTCCAGGAAAGAAGACATTCTCTCCAACAGCTTTGGCTCTGTCTCAGGTGGTTAAGTCAACGTTTGAGAGAGAAAAATCAGAATGAAAAAAATAAAAATAAAAAAGCCTGGTGTGAGGGTTTCAGACAGACTTGCGCAAGTACTAGTGGAAAAACTAGGTCAAGGTTACTTCCTATGAAATGCGTTCAGAATGAGGTCTAGCTTCTTTATTTTTGTATGTGTGCATGGGAGCGTGCGTGGTGTGTGTGGGTGTGTGGGCGCGCGCACACACACACACGCACGCACATGCACATGTATGTGTATGTGGGTGTACATGCACATTCACTCTGAGGCCAAAGGTCAGCATTAGATTTCTTCCTGAGCTGCTCCCCAGTTTAGTTTTTGAGATATGGTCTCTCCCTGAGCCCGGAGCTTGCCCTCTCTCCCTCACCCCACTGCTACCCAGCCCTGTACCTCGGTGTGAATGTTTTCTTTAACTGAAATTTCAATTTAGAGGTAAATACAGCAGACACAGACAGAAAAAATGGGCATGGCTACTAATTGACAGGAAGCATTTTTTCATGAAGACTGTTAATCCACAGATTCTGACTTTGTATCGAGTTCCCAATTGCCTCTGACAAAGCTGTTTCATGAATTGCACTTGGATCTACAAGGCCTGAAGATACTTGTTTTTTTTTTTTTTTTTTTTTCCCTCCAGTTTTCTTCTAACTTATCTCTTCCTGGAAGGGCTCTTACTGGCTGATTCAGACCTCCGGCTTCTGACAACAACTTGGAAAGGCGCCCAGAGAATTAGGCAAATATATTTTATCCCTGTGCTGGAGAGAAAAGGGGTGGTCCATGAAAAGGGATTGTGAGTTACATATCAAATTATCCCTTTCCATGCCCAAATAACCATTCATATCTGACGTTCTCTCATTTACATGCACTCTCCTTATTATGACAGCATGACCCAGCTACTGAATTCAGACAATGGGCCACTGTCATAGGTGACCCCAGTCACCACTGAATGAAGCATTGTTATCCTGGTTTTATAAACAAATTAAGCCTTCGAGTATTTAAGTGACTTGCTCCAGGTCACAACGCTGTGATTAACCCCAGATCTGTCCATGGCCATTAGTTATCTTTACTGTCCTTGGTTACCATTGTGAAGAACTTCACCTAGACACTAGATCAGTGCCCTCAGATCATCTGCTGATAATCTGGGGCCAAACTCGTAATGCTGAGAACATACAAGTGTCTTCTGCACACACTTTCCTCAGCCGGGTAACACTCTCAGAGCACACCTAAACCACACTTCTCTGTCACAGGCAGAATTGAAAGTTCAAGCGGAAAGACTGACAGAGTAAGACTCTATTCAAGCCACTTTTGGAGACTTCTGTTCAGAGGTGGAGAACAGCGTCGACAGCGCATAGGGCAGCGTGTCCAGAGTCCAATGGGACTGGGGCAGTGTGCTCCTGCCCCAATGTGTCTCTCTGGGGAGCTACAAACTTGACTAAAGAAGTCACAGCAGCTCCCAGCTCTCAGCTTCAGGACTTCCCAGGAGCCACAGACACAGCGCTCACCTCAGGGGCTTCCTGTGAGTCTTAAGCCAGTTGTGGCCCACATCCTCCCTATTCTTACCAACTGCAACTGGGTATGGTTTATTCTCTTTTCTGTATTTGTGATAAATTCCATGACTGATGGAAAATCCCAGTGTATTCCCTAACTCCATTAATCAACCAGTCAAGTTGCAGGACAACTCTATAGTGTGCTGAACCACATATGGAGAAAGGAAGTTAAAGAGGCGCAAAGCAGCTTGTGACTGAACTCAGGGCTCAGACCTTAGGGCAGGGTCTGCTGAGCCTGTGCTGGACAATGAAGCTGCTTCCTGGCTTAGTTTTTCCTGTTTTATCCCATAACAGAGCCAGCAAGACACACTCTGGAAGTAAAAAGTAAACCACCTTCAAGTTAGGTTTAGGCCTGTGCTGTGTAGCAGTTTCCTTTCAATGAAGGATAGGGAAGGCTCATGAGAATCGGACATAAACAAATGTCACATTTGTCTGGGAAAGCTGAAACAAGATTCACTAGGACCCCAGTTGTTCTCCTGAGAGGAGACTCTTAGATCTGCCTCCAAGTAGTGCAGAGCACTCCAGGATTGCAGCTCTTCTGAGTTATCACACACTGGCAGGGTCTTGCTACGAGGAAACTGCTTTTGAGATATCCTGCTCCTGTATGTATCCTTACCACACTCCTGGAAGTAACCCCCCAAAACTCATTGGCTCGCTAAGCTGAACTTCAGAGGGAGGGAATGTCACTTTGACCTGCTGTAGGTTCCCTACCTGTGGTGAATAGTTGTTATGCAATAATCTACACTACAGCCCTGCCATGGAGATATACCTGATGGTGTTTGTCTTCTTGAAAAATGTGGAAGTTTTTGCCCCAAACACTAAAATACAGCTTGTTCAGTAAGCCTTACTGGGTTTACTGGCCTAAGAAGTTTGCTTTGGCTACTGAAGATGATACTAGAAGACAGGGCTGTGGACGTTGAGATCCTTATCTTCGGTCACTGGGAAATCATGTCTCCAAGCTGTCCTGATATTAACCTGCCAGGTCCCTCAGAGTTATGCCCTCACCTGACCTCTCCAAGGCTTTGCTTGTTCAGTTTTGTGCTAATGAAATGTCGTCAACAGAATCAGAAGCTGAAAACCAAGACATTATTTTTGAGACGGCATCTACTCACTTATGTGTATGGTAGGGGGAGCTTTGATGTTCTCACATTTAGTTCAGATTGTAGCTCTGTGTAGTTTGGAATGATCATGAAATATCCAGATTGAGGATGGAAGGTAGGGATGTGCCTCAGTCTGGACCCCCAGAAGGTGTGAGGAAACGATAGAGAACTTCCTTACATTTTAGAGATAGCCTCAAATGGTTATATTGTGTACATTTATTTCATGTGTTGAGGTCAGAGGACTATTTTTGACCACTAGTTCTCTCCTACTCTGTGGGTTTTAGCAATTGAAGTCAGTGCCTTTACCCTGAGCATCCCACCAAACTTAACGATTATAATAATATTTTTGATATGCACTCTCTCCAGAGATTTAGAGCATGCACAAGAATTATGTACACATGTGAATGAATTAACAGTAGATCATTTTATCTTACAAGAGACATCAATACAGGCCTCAAGAGCTCCTTTGTAGATCTACAATTACCTTAGAGCTCAATTAGGCAAGCTCTGAAATGGAGCAAACGTAAAATCAAATAATTCTATGTTGGTTTTCATGTCTCAAATGAATTACAAGTTTGAGTTTATAGTGTGTCTTAAAATATTACTTCTGTACTTTCAAAGATATTTGAGAACAAATCTAAATATATAAAACTCATGCGTTTCTTAAGTAGCTTTAATTGTCGACTTGACACAGCCCAGAGTCACCAGAGAAGAGTCTCCCATCAGGGATTGCCTAGATCAGACTGGCCTGTGGGCTATCTGAGGCAATTGCCTTGAGTGTGAGTTGATGCAGGAGAGCACATCCCTCTGTGGGTGGCACATCTCTGGGTAGGTGGTCCTGGGCTGGATCAGAAAGCTAGCAGAAACCTGGGAGCTAGTCAGCAAGCCATGCTCCCAAACCTGGAAGCTACCCAGCCATCCAAAGGGTGCTCCCACATGGTTTCTGCTTTAGTTCCTGTCCTGCCCACCCTTAATAGCAGACTGTGACCTGGAAGTGGAAGCTAAATAAATCCTTTCCTTCCTTAAGAGGCTTTTTAACTGAGTGTTTCATTGCAGTAACAGAAAGGAAACCAGAGCACTGCCCTAGATAAGACAAGTATTACTTTTCCTTCCCTTTTGTTCCTCACTTGCCTGGTTGTGGTCCTTTCCCTAACTGAGGATTGGCCTCGTCTCTTCCTGCTTCCATTGATCTTTGCTGTCTGGATCTTCCATGAGGTAGAGTCTCAGGAGGTGATGTAAGCATTATTCTATGCTCCAGAGGACAAGTCCCATGAGGAGACTGGTGTCATGTGAAAAGAATAAAGTTTTGGATGAAGACTCCTGAGTAATCTAGTTACCCTCTCTGAACTTTGTTCTCTTTGGTAAAAATGAGGGCATCAGCCTTTCTTAGCAGCACCACTTGTGAGAGGATTAAACGTGATGACACATAAAGGATTCAGCCGATGGTCAGAGTCCTGTAAATGATCCGTCACTTTCTTTCTCAAACGTCCATAACGTTAAACACATTCTGGTTACCAGGAAGACCGATATGATTTCTGTAATCCTTAGAAATTGTTACTACTCTTTGATATTATTTTCTCAAAGAGATAAGCATACCTAAAAGTGTTCCAGTCTGTGAGAATAGAGTGATCCACAGATAATGCAAATGTTACAAATTCTTGCCTGGTATGAGACACTTGAGTGAGCTTTGAAAATGGTAAATAACTAGATTGACTCCTTACACACAGTGCTAGTCAAGAACTCAGGCTGGGGAAGGTGAGAAATGAGAGATGCTCAACATAGTTCTGGTATACAGTGACTGATGCTCAAGAACTTGGGGGCCATAGTGAAAGGTCTCTGAGAGTTTGGGGAGAGCCAAAGGGAATCAGGTTGAAGTCAGCATGCAGATGTCAGACAATTGAGAAGAAATGAGATAAGCTACTGTGTAAATTATGTCTCTTGTCTGTGATTTCACCCCAAATGGTTTATGAAAAATATATTGTAGGGAAGTGACAGAGTTGTCTCAGTCAGTAAAGTGCTTGCCTCACAAACATGAGGACCTGAGTTTGATTCCCCAGAACCCACACGATAAAGCCAAGTATTGTTCCTGGCTTTTGTAATCTTAGCAATGGGGGTGGTGGGTGGTGGGTGGAGGTGGAGACCTGTGAATCCTTGGGAATTATGTGGGACCCATAATGAATTGTTGAGTTCTAAGTAAAACTGAGATATATTGTAACAAATGCTAAGGTGGATGGCACCAGAGGAATGTGGTCACCTGAGATGGCCCCCTAGTGTCCACATCTATGGAGACTCATATACATGTACAGAAGCAAGCATGCTCACACCTGCACAAATACAAACAGACACAGGCACATAAAGCAATAAGATGTAAGCTTGGGGAGAAGGGTCTGAACCCTCTCTCTAAGGCTAGAGACTAAAGGTGGCAACAGTTTGCAATAGTGTGTCTTTCTCTGTTGCCAAGGGGATGCTTAGAGATCCATTTCCAATCTCACACCTTTGACAGCTGTGTATGTAGACAACTACCAATAAGCTGGATTACAAAGTGTGTCCTACTAAAATTTCACAAAAAGTACAATAAAATGTAGTAAGAGTTAAGATGGACACAGGATTTTAAAATAATTAGGAGAGTCTGAACAGGTTCATGTCAATAATGGAAAATGTTTTGAAAAACATTTAACTAATGATTGGTGCCTGGAGGAGAACTATGCAAATAATAAATGTCATTGAGAGGGGAATCAAACCTATAAGAACTTAGCATCAATCAACATGACAAGAATTGCTTTTCATTAGAACACTATGTAATATTCTTTTCAAAACTGCAAGCCCAAGTGCCAATTATGATTAGTTTAATAGATAAAAATCAGATGCCCAATAAAATATATAGACATCTATTATTGAAAAATAATTTCAGCAAATTAAAAAAGGAAAGCATTACATTAGTTACTTGTCCTGTTGCAGGGACCAGATTCCTAACAAGCTGCAATGTAAAGAAGGACAGATTAATTTTGGCTAAGTTTGTTGGTACAAACTACAAACTACCCAGTGGAGGACACACAGGGATTGGAAGGTGAGGAGCTCAGTCACAGGATGCAGAGACAGATAAATGCTGGTTCTTAGCTAGTTTTCTTCCTGTCCTTAAGTCCAGAACTCCACCTTGTAGGGTAGGGCCACCCACATTCAAGGTAGGTCTTCTCTACTCAATTAAAGTTTTCTAGAAATGTTCTCACAGACATACCCAGAGATGAGTTTCCATGGCGATTTTAACTCTATTCAAGATGAAAATGAACATAAACCATCAGAGGTGTGTGTATGACAAACCTTAATGATGAAATGATGGGATCAGCTTCTTAAAACCCAGACTCCATAATGGACTCAAAATATTAAGCACAAATGCCCACTAAGTCATTAAACTAATAAGTGTATTAATGAATGGCTATTTTAAAAAGGTACAAATTGACATGAAATCTAATGAAAAAAATTTAGCATTTTTCATCATCAAGGAAATTCAAATTAAAAGTTCATTAAAATTCCATATTATGATAGTAAAAGTCACCATTAAGAAAATAAAAACACAGGACTGGAAAGAAGGGTCAGAGGTTAAGAGCACTGGCTGTTCTTGTGGAGGGAGGGGGTCCTGAATTCAATTCCCAACAACCACATGGTGACACACAATCATCTGTAATGAGATCTGCTGCCCTCTTCTGGCCTTCAGGGACACATGCAGGCAGAACACTGTATACATTAACATAATTAATTAATTAAAAAAGAAAGAAAGATATGAACTCAGCCCCAGTTGCCAGCCAGCGGTCAGGGTTCCTGCAGGAAGGTTCCCCTTCTCCAAGACCCCCCAGCAGACCCTGCAATCCACACGCCCTGCCCCTACACCCATCTGCCTGAGACTCCCACCACTTTCTGAGACTTGGAGACCAACCCCCAGCTACTATCTGGCCCAGCAAGCTCCCATCTGGCCCAGAGAGCTCCCATCCAACCCAGCAAGCTCCCATCTGGTCCAGAGAGCTCCCATCTGGCCCAGAGACTTCTCATATGGCTCAAAGAGCTCCTATCCAGGTCAGAGAGCTCCCTTCCAGCCCACATAGCTCCCATCTGGACCAGAGAAAGAGAGAGCTCTCATTGAACAAAGAGCATCATTGGGTGAAGAGTAAACTCAGAAAACAGGGTATCTGCCAGCCCTGATTAGACCAAGAGTGGCTTTTTGAGAAGTAGAATTCACCACCTCTCATTGGACCAAGAGAGGCTTCCTGAAACACAGAATCTGTCAGCTCTGACTAGAGCAAGAGCCCTGATAAGACCAAGAAGGAGTCACAGAATCAACTAGCTTAGGTTGACCCAAGAACAGCTTGCTGAGACACAGAAGCTGCCTGCTCCAATCAGAACAAGAGCTAAGATTAGACCCAAAAGGGTCACCTGAGACACAGACATGACAAACACAGAGTGGACCAACAGCAACTTGCTCAGACACAGGCACCTCTTATACCTATTAGATGAGGAGATGGGCAGACATCAAGGCAGAAGTACATACAACAACATAAAGAGCAATACAGCATCACCAGAACCTAGCCCTCCTCCAACAGAAAGACCTGAATATCACAGGGTGGAAGAAGCAGAAGAAAGCAACCTTAAGAATAGTATCATGAAGATGCTACAGGCCTTTCACGAAAAAATGAAAAATGAAATTGAGGAAATGATAAACAAAAAAGTGGAGGAAATCAATAAAGAAAATGAGAAAAAGTCAAACAAAAATGGGAAGAAATCTATAAAGAAACAGAGGAAAAGACAAACAAAAAAGTGGAAGAAAACAATAAATCCCTGAAAGAAAACCATGAAAAAGCAATGAAACAGGTGAGGGAAACAGTTCAAGACCTGAAATGGGAAATAGAAACAATGAAGAAGACACAAACAGAGAGAATGCTGGAAACAGAAAATCTGAGTAAATGAACAGGAACTTTAGATGCAAGTATAACCAACAGAATGCAAGAGATGGAAGAGAGGATCGCTGGCATTGAAGATATGGTAGAAGAAATAGATTCATCAGTCAAAGAAAACACTAAAGCCAACAAAGTCATGACCCAAAATGTCCAAGAAATTTGGGACACCATGAAAAGACCAAACCTACAAATAATAGAGATAGAGGAAGGAGAAGAATACCAACTCAAAAGCACAGAAAATATATTCAACAAGATCATAGAAGAAAACTTTCCCAACTAAAAGAAGGAAATGCCTATAAAGATACAAGAAGTCTATATTACACCAAACCGAATAGATCCCCCTAAAAGGTCCCCTCACCACATAATAATTAAACAACTAAATGTATAGAATAAAGAAAGACTATTAAGGACAGCAAAGGAAAAAGGCCAAGTGACTAATAAAGGCAAACCCATTAGAATAACACCTGATTTCTCAATGGAGACTTTGAAAGCCAGAAGAACCTGGACAGATGTAATGCAGATGCTAAGAGACCATGCTAGCCTAGACTAATATACCCAGCGAAACATTCAATCATCATAGATGGAGTGAACAAGACACTCCAAGACAAAACCAGATATAAACAATACTTATCCAGAAACCGAGTCCTACAGAAAGCACTAGAAGGAAAATTCCAACCAAAGGAAGTCAGATACACCCACAAAAACACAGGCAATAGATAACACCACAGCAGTAAACCCCAAAGAAGAGAAGTACACACATACTACCACCAAAAGATAACAGGAATGAACAATCACTGGTCATTAATATCCCTTAATATCAATGGACTTAATTCACACATAAAAAGACAGGCTAACAGAACGGATATAAAATCAGGACCCATTTTTCTGCTGCATAAAAGAAACACATCTCAAATTCAAAAATAGACACTACCTAAGAATAAAAGGCTGGGAAAAATCTTTCCAATCAAATGGTCTTAAGAAGCAAGCTGATGTAGTCATCCTTATATCCAGCAAAATAGACTTCAAATTGAAATCAATCAAAAGAGATCAAGAAGGACATTACATACTAATCAGAGGAAAGATCCACCAAGAAGAAGTTTCAATTCTGAACATTTACATTCCAAACACTAGGGCACCCACATATGTAAAAGAAACATTACTAAAGCTTAAATCACATATAAAACCCCACACATTAAGAATGGGAGATTTCAACACCCCGCTCTCACCACTGGACAGATCTGCCAAGTCAAAAATTAGGAAAGAAATAAAGGACTTAACTAATGTTATGACTCAAATGGAATTAATCGATAGCTCCAGAACATGCCTTCCTAACAAAAAAGAATATATCTTCTTCTCAGCACCCCATGGAACCTTCTCTAAAATCAATCATGTACTTGGCCACAAAGCAAATATCAACAGATACAAAAAATTGGAATAACCTCCTGTGGTGGTATTGTGTTCCCCAAAATATTATGTATTCTAATAAATTTATCTGGGGTCAGAGAACAGACAGCTACTAGATACAAAGGCTAGAAAATGGTGGCACTCACACCTTTAATCCTAGCATTCCAGAGATAGAAATCCCTCTGGATCTCTGTGAGTTCAAGGCCATATTGGAAATAGCCAAGCATGGTGACACACGCCTTTAATTTCGGAAAGCCAGCCTTTAATCCCAGGGAGTGGTGGTAGAAAACAGAAAGATATATAAGGCGTGAAGATCAGAAACTTCAGCATTTGGCTGGTTAAGCATTCAAGCTTTGAAGCAGCAGTTCAGCTGAGAGCCATTGGGATGAGGACACAGAAGCTTCCAGTCTGAGGAAACAGGACCAGCTGAGGAATTGGCAAGGTGAGATAGCTGTGGCTTGTTCTGTCTCTCTGATTTACCAGCATGGACCCCAATAACTCGCCTCGGGTTTGATTTTATTAATAAGAACTTTTAAGATTCCTGCTACAACCTCCTGTGTTCTATCAGAACACCATGGTTTAAAGTTAGATTTCAACAACAACAAAAACTACAGAAAGCCTACAATCTCATGGAAACTGAATAATGCTCAACTGAATCACCAATGGGTTAAGGAAGAAATAAAGAAAGAAATTAAAAACTTCCTAGAGACCAATGAAAATGAATATACCACATACCCAAACTTATGGGACACTATGAAAGCAGTGCTAAGAGGGAAATTCATAGCACTAAATGCCCACATAAAGAAGTTGGAGAAAGCTCCTACTAGTGACTTAACAGCATACCTGAAAGCCCTAGAACAAGAAGAAGCAAAGTCACCTAGGAGGAATAGACGCCAGAAAATAATCAAATTGAGAGCTGAAATCAATAAAATAGAAACAAAGAGAACAATACAAAGAATTAATGAAACAAAGAGTTGGTTCTTTGAGAAAATCAACAAGGTAGACAATTCCTTATCCAAACTAACCAAAAGGCAGAGAGAGAGAGAGTATCCAAATTAGTAAAATCAGAAATGAAAAGGGAGACATAACAACGAACACTAAGAAAATCCAGAGAATCATCAGGTCATACTTCAAAAAACTCTACTCCACAAAATTGGAAAATGTAAAACAAATGGATAATTTTCTGGATAGGTACCACATACCTAAGTTAAATCAAGACCAGATAAACTATTTAAATAGTCCAATAACCCCTAATGAAATAGAATCAGTCATTAAAAGTCTCCCAACCAAATAAAGCCCAGGACCAGATGGTTTCGGCACAGAATTCTACCAGATCTTCAAAGAAGAGTTAATACCAATACTCTTTAAATTGTTCCAGAATGAACATTATCAAACTCCATCTATGAGGCTACAATTACCTTGATGCCCAAGCCAAACAAAAATGCAACAAAGAAAGAGAACTACAAACCAATCTCCCTCATAAACACTGATGCAAAAATACTCAATTAAAAAAAAAAACTGGCAAACAGACTCCAAGAACACATCAAAACAATTATCCACCATGATCAAGTAGGCTTCATCCCAGTGATGCAAGGGTGGTTCAATATATGAAAGTCTGACACCATATAAACAAACTGAAAGAAAAAAACCACATGATCATCTCACTAGATGCTGAAAAGGCATTTGACAAAATCTAAGACCCCTTCATGATAAAGAACTTGGAGAGATCAGGAATATAGGGAACATATGTAAACACAATAAAGGCAATTTACAGCAAGCCAACAGCCAACATCAAAGTAAATGGAGAGAAACTCAAAGTGATTCCACTAAAATCAGGAACAAGGCAAGGGTGTCCACTCTCCCCATACTTATTCAATATAGCACTTGAAGGTCTAGCCAAAGAAGTAAGACAACATAAGGAGATCAAGGGGATACAAATTGGAAAGGAAGAAGTCAAGCTTTCACTATTTGCAGATGACATGATAGTATTCATAAGTGACCCCAAAAATTCAACCAAGGAACTCATACACCTTATAAAAACCTTCAGCAATGTAGCAGGATACAAGATTAACTAAAAAAAATCAGTAGCCCTCCTATATACCATTGACAAACAGGCTGAGAAGGAAATCAGAGATACATCACCATTTATAATAGCCACAAATGATAAAAAATACCTTGGAGTAACTCTAACTAAGCAAGAGAAGGACCTGTATGACAAGAACTCTAAGTCCCTGAAAAGAGAAATTGAAGAAGATGCCAGAAAAATGGAAAGATCTCCAATGCTCATGGATAGGCAGGGTTAACATAGTAAAATTGGCAATCTTACCAAAAGCAGTCTACATATTAAATGCAATTCCCACCAAAATACCAACACAATTCTTCACAGATCTGGAAAGAACAATACTCAACTTAATTTTGAAAAATGAACAACCTAGGATAGTCAAAATAATCTTGTACAATAAAACAACCTCTGGAGGCATCAGAATCCCTGACTTCAAGCTGTACTATAGAGCTACAGTAATAAAAACAGCTTGTTACTGGCATAAAAATCGACATGCGGACCAAAGGAATCAAATTGAAGACGCTGACATCAATCTGCGTACCTATGAACATACGATTTTCAACAAGGAAGCCAAAGCTGTACAATAGAAAAAAGAAAGCATCTTCAACAAATGGTGATGGATGTTAACATGTAGAAGGTTACAAGTAGATCCATATCTGTCACCATGCACAAAACTTAAGTCCAAGTGGATCAAAGACCTCAACATAAATCAAGTTACTCTGAACCTGATAGAAGAGAAAGTAGGAAGTAGTCTTGAATGCATTGGCATAGGAGATCACTTCCTAAATATAACACCAGTATCACAGACACTTAGAGAAACAATTAATCAATGGGACCTCTTGAAACTGAGAAGCTTTGGTTGAACAAAGGACACAGTCAACAAGACAAAGCAATGGCCTACATAATGGGAAAAGATTTTCACTAACGCCAAATCTGACAATGGGCTGATATTCAGAATATATAAAAAACTCAAGAAATTAGACATCAAAATGCCCAACAGTGCAATTAAGAAATGGGCTATAGAACTAAACAGAGAATTCTCAACAGAGGAAACTCAAATGGCTGAAAGACATTTAAGGAATTGCTCACCATCCTTAATCATCAGGGAAATGCAAATCAAAATGACTCTGAGATACCACCTTACACCTGTCAGAATGAGTAAGATAAAAAACACTGAAGACAGCTTATGCTGGAGAGGATGTGGGGCTAGGGGAACTCTCCTCCACTGCTGGTGGGAATACAAGCTTGTACAGCCACTTGGGAAATCAATATGGTACTTTCTTAGAAAACTGGGAATCAATCTCCCCAAAGACCCAGCTATAACACTCTTGGGCATATACCCAAGGAATGTTCAACCATACCACAAGGGCACATGCTCAGCTATGTTCATAGCAGCATTGTTTTTAATAGCCAGAACCTAGAAACAACCTAGATGCTCTTCAACTGAAGAATGGATAAATAAAATGTGGTACATATACACAATGGAATACTACTCAGTAGAGAAAAACAATGATATTATGAGGTTTGCAAGCAAATGGATGGAGCTAGAAAAAAATCATCCTGAGTGAGATAACCCAGACTCAGAAAGACAAATATGGTATGTACTCACTCATAGGTAGATACTAGATGAATGCAAAGGATGACTACACTGCTACTCACAACTCCAGGGAGGCTACCTAGTAAAGAAGACCCTAAGAAAGACACAAGGATCACCCAATGACAGAGAAATGGATGAGATCTACATGAACAAACTGGATGTGAGGGTGGGGTAATGAAGGGCAAGAGTCAGGGGAAAGAGAGCTTAGGGGAGTGGGAGATCCCAGCTGGATCAAGAACAGAGAGGGAGAACAAGGAAAGAGATACCATGATAAATGAAGAACCCGTGGGAATAGGAAGAAGTAAAGTACTACAGAGGTCCCCAGAAATCCAAAAAGATTCCTCCACAATAGACTAATGGCAATGGTCAAGAGAAAGCCAAAATTGACCTACTCTGGTGATCAGATGGCTGACCACCCTGTAATGATAGAACTCTTATCCAATGACTGATGGAAGCAGATGCAGAGATCCACAGCCAGGCCCCAGGTGGAGTTCCAGGAGTCCAATTGGTGTGAGAGAGGAAGTATTATATGAGCAAGAGATATTGAGACCATGATTGGAAAAAGCACAGGGACAAATAGCCAAACTGGTAGAAATACATGAACTATGAACCAATAGCTGAGGAGCTCCCACGGAACTGGACCAGGTCCTCTATATAAGAGAGACAGTTAATTAGTTTGAACTATTTAGGAGGCCCCCAGGCAGTAGGACCAGGACCTGTCTTTAGTGCATGAGCTAGCTTTTTGGAACCTAGGACCTATGCTGAGACACTTTGCTCAGCCTGGGTATAGGGAGGAGGGGACTGAACCTGCCTCAAATGAATCTGCCAGGCTGAGCTGAATCCCCAGGAGAATCCTTGCCTTGGAGGAGCTGGAAATGTGGGATGGATTGGGGAGAAGGGGCACGAGAGGAGGGAGGACAGGGGAATCGTGGCTGATATGTAAAATTAAATTAATTATAAAATTAAAAAAAGATACTAGTGTGCTGGAGTATATTCCTTTACACTGTGTGAATATATTTTGCTCTGATTGATTTAATAAAGAAGGTAACTGGCCAATAGCTGAATAGAATAAGTTTAGGCAGAAGAGCCAGACTAGGAGAATGCTGGGAGGAAGAAGGGCAGATCTCGAGTATTATTAAGAACCAGCCTTAATAATATTCTTCCCACAAATGGCAAAGATTATTTTTGAGAAAAGAATCTAAGTACACCAAGCTCTTTGTCTATCTACTTTATTCCTCTGGGATAAAACCTATCTACATAGCTTCAGTTCTGTCTCATGTCTAGCTCCTTTCTTGACTGATTTCTCTCTACATTTATCTGCTGTCCCCCACAAGTTCTATCTTAATTCTCTCATCTTGGTTCTGCCTCATCTAGGTTCTCATCCATCTAGTTCTTTCCTGTCTAGCTCCTCTCCCATCTCCTATTTTTCCGTCTTGTTCTTCCCCATCTGGCTCTTCCTCATCTTCCATCTCATTCTTCTAGTACTCTCTTCTAATCCTTCCAATCTAGTTCTTTTCAATCTCAGTCTGTTCCTCTCTTGTTCTTACCCATCGGGTTCTTCCATTTTCTTTTTTCTTCTCTGTCTCATCTTTCTTTGAAAATAAAACTGCCTTTTTATCTCTTTGACCCTTATCTTGCCAAGATATCTCTGTTCCTGCCATTTCTGGCAAGTGTGCTTGGTCACTAGGCAACTTTGGTTAGGCAAGTTCTGTGACAGCTAGATATACCTGTAAATTGGAACCCTTTAGTTCTGAGTTAATAGTTAAAGGCAGATCTAAAACTAGAGATAAGAATTTGGTAAGGGAGAAAGTTAAGCTTAATTAGCATATCTGTCAGGTCTTCCCAAACAGATAGTCTGGATGCTTAAGTCTGTTCTTAGAGAATACAGAGATATCTCTGATAAGATACTTTTGTCCATCCGGATATGGTCCTCGCTGGATGCTGCCAATAACAATAATTACAGGGAGGCTTGAACTGGGATTGTGGTTGTGTATTGTTGTCAGCACAAAAGGTTATCTAAATATTCCATTAGTAGAGGGAAATGGTACCCAATAAATGATGGAAAAGCTACAATAGCAGATGAGAAATTCATAGTAGGAAATGGATAATAATCAAAAGCCAATATCACCAAGACACCTTGAGCCTCATCTTGACCTCTGAAAGGCCCTTGGCTTATTCCAGGTATAGCTTGTCATAATCAGCTGAAATCCTACTTCATATATTTTTTTGGCTTGAAGCAAGTGGAGTCTGGAGTCACCCCACAGATACAGAGGGAGCAGGAGATGAACATGCCTTGTTAATAAAAGTACTACCATGTGGCAGAGTGTAAATAAGGAATATGGGTTTGCTTAAAATGTAAAAGCTAGTTAGTAATAAGCCTAAGCTATTGGCCAGTCATTTATAATTAATATAAGCTTCAATGTGTTTATTTGAGAGCAGCTGTGGGACAGAAATACTCTGCCTATACTAGTGAGAATGTGGGGGAGTTGCCTTTTCACACTGTTGGAAGGAATATTAATAGTTGTAACAACTCAACATGGAAACCAACATGGAGGTTCCTCATAAAGGTAACAATATGGTTATAAAATTCAATTATACTACTAGGGAAAACTCCCAAGGAATCAAAGTCAGCATTCAGAGAGAGGCTTGTACACCTGTGTTTACATAGCATGATATAATGGGCAAGACTTGGAATTAGCTTGAATGTTGATGGGCTTGAAGAAGAATAGATGTAAAAAACAGGGTCTATATACTCAACAGAATTCTATTCAGCTGTGAAGACAAATGGTTATGATTGACCTGAAAATAAATGGAATTGGTAATCATCATGATGAGTGGAATAATATAGAATCAGAAAGGCAAATACTCCAGTCTTGATTGAATATATGTATCTGTATGTGTGTAGTACTTGAAACTGGGGGGTCACTAAGGACTGTAAGAGGGAGGAATAAAGAAGATGGAGCCCCCACATGCTGTGTAAATATGCACACTCACTTAAATGTGTATCTATACAGGCATGCTCCTGCACACATGTGATTATACACAGAAGAAAGTGTGTAGATTATTATGAACTGATTTGCAATCTGCGACACTAGCTACCTGTCATTCAAGCAGAGCTACAAGCATTCAGTCCACCTACCATTCTGCCCACAGTGTAGTTTGTAGAAGGTATATGTGTTCAGCTTCTCTTGCTGAGAGAAAACTGGGCAAAGAATCAGGGCAGAAACCCTGTACAGACAATATTGTCCCTGGGGCACGGCATTTGGGAAGGAATTACATACATTAAAACCTCACAGTTTCTTATAGCGGTTATTAGTCTAAGGAATCTTTTGTGGCCCAGGCTATATGACCTTGGGCCACCATGGCATGTCACTTGTTATTCTGTATTTCTCTCTATTCTTCAGCCTTTTGAAAAGTTCTTTCTGAAGTGTTTTTATTTTTTGTACATATTTTAATAGATTTACTCCAATGCTCTCCTCTGCTAAGATGTTAATTCAGTCATTTACTAGTTTATTACTGTCACCTTTTCTTTATATGTCTTGTCTTTTAAAATGCTTTGTGACTGCTTACAGTGGGAACTTCAGATGCTGCCCAGAACCTTGGCATTTCAAGACAATCCTGATGGTAGTCCATGAAATATGCCTTGCTTTTTTGACAGCCAACTTCCTTTTGTTAATTAGCACTGTGAATAAACATGTAGTCTTACCCTGGAATATGGAGAGTGTGATAGTTAATATTGACTGTTAA
This sequence comes from Peromyscus maniculatus bairdii, assembly GCF_049852395.1. NCBI lineage: Eukaryota > Metazoa > Chordata > Mammalia > Rodentia > Cricetidae > Peromyscus > Peromyscus maniculatus. Next base: position 10,931,574 of record NC_134862.1, read on the forward strand.
CTTGACAGGATCTAGATCCCCCTACATTACATTGGTGCGTGCCTGTGGGAGAGGTTTTAGCTTGGGTTGAATGAATTAGGAAGACGCAGCTTCAATGTGTGCAGCATCATCCTACAGACCAGGGTCCTGGACTGCATAAACAGAGAAAATGACTGAGCACCAGCACTCATCTGTCTCTGTTTCCTGCCTGTAGACACAATGTGGCCAGCTGCCCCATGGTTCCATCAGCAGGGACTGCACCTTCCAGCTGGAACCAGAAGAAACCCTTTCTTTCTTCCCTAAGTTGCTTTTGTCAGGTCACAGCAATGAGAAAGTGACTGCTCTACAAACTGAGTCAGAAGACACAAGCCAGCCCCTCAAGACGGCAACTATCATAGTGACTGTAACATGTGAAAGCTGAGGCTGACAAAGGATAAAGTTTTAGCCAGGAAGTGAGAAGGTGTAATCTCCATGTGATCTCCCTTTTTCAATTGCATCAGATACTTCCCTTATTCATTCACACCTGGGCACCAGGGTCTCTCAGGAGGCAGCCCTCTGTTTCTTTATCAGAGGTAGTGTCTACAGTACTGTAAGCTCTTGTACATGTAGCTTGACAGTTTTCTTCTTCCCTTGGGCATTTTCCAAGTCATTATTTCCTGATCAAGAAAAGAAAAATGCTACAATTTTTGTGAAGTGCCATGTTCACTTGAAGAAGGGATGGGCACTAAAAGACTGAAAGGAGCTGAGATTCCATCCACACTCTGAAAGCTTGTGTTTCATGGTAACCTGGAATGGTTGGTTATACTTCGTGAAAAAATTCAGTTGCTGAATTTTTTGAGAAAATTAAAGCTTCTTATAAAAAAATCATAGCTTGTTGTGCCCTTTCTTAATAAAATCATTACGTGAGGGCTGAAGAGATTGGCTTAGTGGGTAAGAGCACTCACTGTACCAGCTTAAGGACCCCAATTTGAATCCCTAGCACTCATATATTACTCAGGGTATAGCTGTGTGCTAGCGTGGAACTGAAGCACTGTGGGGGATCTCTGGGATTTGCTGGCTGCCAGCCTAGCTGCTGGTTCAGTGAAAGACTCTGTCTCAAGTGACTGAGGCTAAAGTGGTAGGGCAGAGTACTTGAGGACCTGTCCTCCTCTGCCCACTGTGTGTGTGCATAGGCACAAGCACCCACACACATACCTGCATATGCCACACAGACCACACACACACACACACACACACACACACACACACACACACACACACCTCACAAGCACACAACTGAACCTGGACATGGGTGTAGAACTGAATGATAGGATGGTATTCTATATCTCCAGGCTCAGTTTCTTCATTCTCCTCTTTGCTATTGTTTATTATTCTTATTGCATTTCCATTCTCTTTCCTATTGATAATAATGATAATCCATATATATACAATATTTATTGTATACCCATATTGTTAAGTTTTGACCTGAAAAATTAAATGTTGGAATAAATTATTGAGGAGCAGATGAAGAAGAAATGATATCTTGAACCAAACCAGCCCACTTCTTGCTATTTATTTATTTATTTATAGATTTAGTTTTTAAGACTTTTAAATAGTGTGAATGTGTGTGTGTGTGTGTGTGTGTGTGTGTGTGTGTGTGTATGGATATGTTTGCATGAGGTGTGCATATGTCTGTGTGTATGTCTATGTGTATTTGTGTGTATGTGGCTTTTGTGTGTGTACCTGTATTTGTGTACATGCATGTATCTGTGTACAGAACCTGTGGTGTCCGGAAGAGGGCACTGGATCCACTAGAGCTGAAGTTACAGGCAGTGGTGAGCTACTTTGTATGGGTAGTAGGAACCGAACTTGGGTCCTCTAGATGAGCAATAATTATTCTTAAACATTGAGCCATTTCTTCAGCCCTACAGATTTATTTTTGTGAACCATGTTTCACTGGATTATGGTCCCTTCCTTTGTATCTATAAGGCTAGTTTCAATGATTTGTGGCAGTGTGAAATAACCATGACAGAGACAGTAGCTCCTGCCTGACAGTTCCTAACTCCGGGATCTTCACTGGGCTATCCCTGCTTACAAGTAGAATATGTGGGCCTATCACTCAAGCCTGTCTAAGACCACAAAGGGACTGCTTGCACCATTCCCAAAAAGTGTTTGCTTAGGGAAAGCTTGTAGAATCCTCTAGGCTCCCTGATCATTGTGGCAGGTAGTTTCAGTCTCTGCCTCTCTCTGCCAGCTGGCTCTCCAGCAATGCCCATCCCTGATCTTACACAGTTTTGTGCTTCATGCCAGGGTAATAAATGACAAGCAAACTCTCATCACTGTTTAAATATACATTATTGATTTTCAGTATGACTTAGTGCTTTTAACATGCTTTTTATACATTTTGAGTTTTTTTGCTTTTTTTTCTGGAAATGCCTTTGAATCACTTGCTCATTTGTCTATTGGTGTGGTTGTACTTTTTCAGTCATGACTGAAGGCTTCAGGGTTTCTGTAGTTCATAAACAATCCTTTCTGAATTAGGACACTGTGAATAACATCTGCTATTCTGTGACCCATCAATTAATTTCCTCTCATTTGTGCCCAAAATTGAGGAAATTATTGCCCTAGTTTCATTCCTGTTACTGTGCTGAGCACCCTGGAAGAATAATATTTGGATTATAATTCCTGGTAATTGTCCCAGGAGAGACTCTTGTCACCTATTGGTGCTCGGCCATCACTCTATACTCTTACATACCCCAGGACCTCAAACCAGGGCCCTGTGCCCTCCCACTATGGGCTGGATCCTCCTATCACAGTGACAATCAAGACAATCTCCCACAGACATGCCAGCTTGATCTATATAATTCCACAGTTGAAACTGTCTTCTCAGGTGACTGTAGGTTAAGTTTAGAATATAAACTAACCAGCACTTATTACACATTACATGTAATTTTGTTACAACTATTATGTTACAATATTACATAAAGTATGCTACAATAATGTGTTATTATTAATGTAAAATTATTAAGATGTAGCAATCTATTAACTGGATTTACTAACTTATTTGAATAAAGAGGAAAGTATTGTCCAATATTTGTAATGATTTCATCCTCTGAAGCAATTAGAGAGACCAGTGGCTAAAACCTTATCAAATTACCATCTGTTCTAGAGGAGAAGACTATGATCCACCTTATCATCTAAACACACACTCTACTGTGCACAAAGAGTCTAATTTCTGACAGTATTCAGTATAATCTAGGTCTTTAATGTGTACAGCAGGTACATGTTTCTACATATGTTTTTCCATAGCTGCTCTGCCCTGATATAGATTCAGACCACTCATTTCAGAAAAGGGTACAAAGAATGTTGACTCTTTGCAGAATAAATCATTCTGAGATTGTCTGAAAGGTTGTTAGCAATGAAGAGATATTACAGCATCCTGTGGGTTCTGGAACCCACAAAGGTATGCAGGCTGCCACCAAGACCCAGGGTGAGTGAGAAGTTGAATCCTCATAGTGACCAGGCACAAAGCTATTATCAGGAAGATACAGGCTGTATAGCAGATCACCTATGCTCTGAGCTCAACGATCACCCCCACACACATTGAGTATCACATGTTTATCTGCTGGAATGACTCAGGGTTCAGGGTCACCTCTCTTCTTATTCTACCCTCTTTTTCTCCTCAAGGTGCATACCAAACCTCTACTGAATTGGCAGGCCTAAACATCAGGAAGATTATCAAAGATTAGTTGAAAATTAAGATTTAAATTTTATGAATAGGCTATGAAACAGAGAAGAGATATAATTAAAATAAAACATGGATTCCCAAAGTATCCAGTAGGCTATTATTTGTAGGGTGAAAGGCTACAGTTTGGTGTCCTTCTAAATCTTAACATGTTTGCTTTTCAAGAGTGGAGGCTGAGGTATCCTCCTCATGTTGAGTAGAATTTCATGTCACATTCATTCTCAAAATAGCCTGTTATTCATGCTTTCCTTCTATTCACAAAGTGCCTAGTGAGCACCCTTTTCTTTCTCATACAGCCCTGCATGCTTGGTCACAGCAGTTCTAAAGGAAGCAGAAATTTCTGCATAAAAATCCCCAGTTTGCCTTTGAGACAGAGTGTGAACAGTGGATCTAAACTTATCAATTAGACGTCATAGGTTCAAGTGTGTGACCCTCAAAGACATGTTGGGGTTTATGGGCTCAGAATTTCAAATGCTTATTACATAAAAGTGAAGTCTTGACTCCATTTAATTCCTAGCATCCACATTAAAGCCAGGCCTGGTGTTGATCATCTATAATCCCAACATAGGAGGCAGAGACTGGAGGATTCCCGGGGCTTAATAACCAGCTGTATTGGTGACCTACAAGTCCAGCTGAACCGGTGACTTATAAGTCAAGTAAGGTGAAGAATTATCAAGGGAGACACACCATGTTGACATCTAGTGTTTAGATACACACATGTACAAATACAATTGCACAAATACAAGAACATATGCTCTCTCTCTCTCTCTCTCTCTCTCTCTCTCTCTCATACACACACACACACACACACACACATAGGGAGGGGAAGGAGGCAAGTGGGGAGAGAGAGATAATTTGTAGTGTGACAGCTAATGTTGGCTGTCAACTCAACGTCTAAAATTATTCAGGAGACAAACTTCTGGGTGTATCTAAGAGGAAGAGGGAGCTTCTAGACTGGGTTAATTGAGATGAAAAGACTCACCCTAAATGTAGACAGCAGCAGTCCACCTTCTGGGGTCTTGATGAATAAAGAGGAGAAAGTGAGCTGAGCAGTAGCACTCACCTCTGATTCTTGAATATGGATGCCATGTGATGAGCTCCTTCACACTTCCCTCATCCTTCCCTCCCCTCACAGTGTCCTCAAACTAGTCAAAATAAACCTTTACTTTGCTAAGTTCTATTTGTGAGGAATGTTGTCACAGCAATGAGAAAAGTACCTAACAGAAGCTCATTGAGTGATGTGACACACTGTGTACACTAGCCAACCACCATGTGGAGAAACAGAAAATGTCAAGACAAGGTGGAAGATGAGCGTTGAGAGCAGCAAGGGATGAGACACACTTGAGCGGGGTGGTCAGGATGGGACTCGAGCATCTGAGAGGACATGCAGGCACGGGACTGCAGGAGGGACTTCAGCGTACTCTAGCTGGTGGGCCTGAGAGTGAGGGATGTTGTGTGATATTTTGTTTGTGTTCTGACAAATAAAACTTGTTTAGAGTCAGAGGGCAGAGATAGCCACTAGTTAACCATAGAGGTTTGGGGGTCTGTACAGAGAGGAAACAGGAAGTGATAAGGCAGGGCAGAGACAGGATCTCAGCCCTTTTGGTCAGAGGAACCAGCGAGGTAGGAAGTGAATATGGCTGCTCCCCTGTTTCTCTGATCTTTCAGGTTTTTACCCTGATATTTGACTCCTAGTTTTTATTGATAAAATTAATTAGGTTTATGATTCAGAGAGGGTTAGAACTTAAGATCTGGGGCTTTGCTGACCCTTGCAGGGCCTCATTTTGAGTTGGGAGCCACTAATAGGTGTATCCCAATCTATTTGATGTATTGTATGTCAGTGGCAGAACTGGTGGAGTGGGAATTGGGCACTGGAAACAAGAGAACCTCAAAAGCATCGTGGTACTAATCGAATCAAGGGAAGATAAAAGCCAGAGCTGGAACTTCTGCCCAACCACTGGAGAGAGGACACAAGACCAGCTTCTGGGTGTGTGTTGAAAGGAGAGCCAAAGTAACTTCCCTAGTGATTCTGTGTGGTTCACAAGAGGAAGCGGGCAGCAGGCGAGATGGGCTCTGAGGTTTTGAGTTTGACAACTGGTGAAATGGAATCTCCGCAGCTGAGAGGATGTAAACGCTTGGCAGGCAGGGAGTGCAGTGGAGTTTTGTTCTGACATGTTGAGGGTGAAATACCTAGAAGAGATCAATATTCATCCGGTCACCAGTGGGCAACCGCTGGTGATCCCAAACACAACAAGTACAGAACAAAAACACTGTCTCCACATTGTGGGGTGATGAGGGAAGGTTGGCTTTGACAGGCCATAGTGGACAGTAACCAGTGTTTTCACTCCTGTATGGAGGCAGGACTACAGGACCAGCCAGAATAAAAGGAACAGGAGCTGGGTGGGGCAGGGATGGAATGTGCCGCTTATACTCTGACCTCACTCTTCTCCAGCCTGATATCTCTTGAGAAAATAAACAAGCAGAAGCCAGGAAGAAAGAAAAGTGACTGATATAGTACCATAGTTAATCCTGACTGTTAACCTGCCGGAGTTCAGAGTCACCATGGCAACACACTTCTGAGTATGTCTATGAAAATGCTTCCTGAAAGGTTAATTGAAGCTCAGTGCCTGGAGTAAACAAGAGAAGAGAAAGCCACCTCACCTCCTGGTCTCCAGCACTCACGCCTCTGCTTCCTAACAGCAAATGCAAACTCATCAGCCACCTCCTGTTCCAACCATGACTTTCCCATCACAGCAGGCTGTAGTCTCAGACTGGTGTGAACGTAAACCCTTCATCCACTAAGGTGCTCTTGCCAGGGATCCAATCACAGCAGTGAGAGATGCAGCTTACAGAGAAGAACCTAATCATCCAGGACAGAACCTTGGCCTGCAAAGTCAGTAGAAAGTGTCCTGGCTACCACCTCGGCAATGTAGTTATTTCTCACAGAATGAAAGAACTCCAGAGGTTTCTAGTCACCAGGTCTCATCCCCAGCCCTGAGTGTGAGAACTGAAGACATAAAAAGCCTGCAGTATCAAAAGAGGCAGGCACTGATTTTTGTCTCTCTTCAGGAACTTGTGTAGAACCCATTAGTAGGTTTTCACTTCAAATCTTAGCCTGGTGGATAGGGCCTCCCTGACCTCCTCAGCCTGATGTCCCCGTCCCATTCCATCCCATACTTTTACATCAAAGAAAGAACGCTGAGTGCTTTGCAATGAGTAGCAGTTCTCTCCTCTCTCCTTGGCCTGTGAGTGCTATGCTCCACCCTCTTTCCTGGAATCCCTACCACCCTTCCCACCGGAATATGTCACAATAACTAGTGAGTAACATTGGCGGTGAGAGATTTTATGAAGACCCCTGTCCCTCCAGGAGACAGCTGAAACACGAGAAGCCACAAGTGAAAGTACCTGGAGACCAGGGACTTGGTCAGGGAAGGCAAAAGTTCACCTCACCTTTGCTGTGTGGCACTCCTGATCAGCGAATCCAGCCCACCATGGAGGGCCCACCCATCCCAGGCATCATTCTCTGTGGCCACACGGCCTCTAGAGTGGCCTGTCATAAAACCTAACTTCGTTATCAGATTTGAGAACATCCGCATCTCTTCTCACCTCTGCTGTAAATTCATGTGGGCAAGATGCATCACTTCAGCTTGTCATGCCCCTGCTGTGCCTTACACTCACCCAGGACCCTGCCCAGTGAGGGGAAAATGCTGAGCTGCCACCCTGTTACCTCACACCTACTCACCTTTTAGCTTCCATTAATCATCATCATCACATTACCTCACTCACCGGGTCTCTTGAAACACCCAGAGATGAGCACAAGCTTCTCTTCTCCAGCAACAGCATCTTAAAGGCCTTCGAAGAATATTTGTTCCAACAGCAACAGACCCTAGAAAACTACCCAGTGTTGGCAGAGTTTTCTATCTCATCTTGGGTTTTTATTTTCCTTCTGTTACTTATATAACAATTATGGTTTGACTCCAAATGGGAAGTTTCACTGTCTTAACATAAAAAATGTCACATTTGTCCTGCCTATTTCAAAATAACTCATTTTAATTTTAAATCACTGCCACTGCTGTTCTAAGAGTGAAGCGAGCAAGACAAGTGTATTTGTGTCTGGAAATAAAAGATCTGTGTAAAATATCAACAGTGCTTCTAATGTTGAATGTGGGCAGGATCATTTCTTTGTAAAGGATTACAGTTAATACTTAGAAACCTCCAGGTATTGAAAGGAAAAGGAAAAAGGGGCTGGGAGACAGCTCAATTGGTAAAGCGCCATTTGTAGGAACAGTAGGACTTGAGTTAAATTCTCAGAACCCACATGAAAAGTGGGGTAAAGGTAGCTTAATGGATAAATGCACTTGCTGACAAGCCTGAGGATCTGAGTTTGAGCCCCGGAACCCACAGGGCAGAAGAAGAGAATCAACTTTCAGAAGATGTCCATTGCCCTGCACATGCATGTTGTGATATATGTACATACATACATGTGGTAATAAATACACTGTTAAAAATTTAAAGCTAGACAAAGTGGCAGAGGGGAGTATCCTCAGCACAGGTGGGTAACATGCAGGGCCCTGGGGCTTCCTGGATGGACAGCCTGATCAACTGGGCAGTTCCAGATCAAGTGAGACACAAACACCAAGGTCATTGATACCTGAGGCCACCATTCAAGGTTGACCTCTAGACTCTACATACCCATGTACATATGTACATGCATGCCTACACATACACATGCACCCACACTCAGGAACACACACTCATACAGAAAAGAAGTAGAACAAATCTGTGTCAAATTTTGATTTTATAACAATATGTTGACTTTAGAAACATGTCCTACCGTATGCAACTGGATATATTAAAATGAGTGATTCTGAATGCATTTTTTCAGCAAATTCTATTAACTCAAATGCTATTAACCATTTCTTCTTTATTCATTTTGTTTAACTATAAAAATTTAAAGATGTTCATTATAAGAATAGGTAAAGGAAAAACATTCAGCTTATTTTGTATTTTCTGTTTAAATAAAAAGAGCATCTGTATTTGTTTTCATTTTTAACTTGGAAATAACACTCAGGTACAATAATAGCTTTTTAGGGTCATGTTTGACACTGTGGATACTGCCTTTGGTTGGTGAGATGGCAGGTAAAGGAGCTTGCCAAGTAAGCCTAACAACTGAGTTCAATATCCAGGACCCACATAAAGCTACACAGGCGTCATGGTATATGCACTGCCTCCAGCAATAATACGTACATTAAAAAACAATAATACTATCTGGAGCTATCTGGATTCTAGCAAGGTAAGCAGGATTGCTTCCCTTCCAATGACTGACCTTCAGAGCCTAATGCCACAGAGGTGCAACATATCAAAGGAAGCAGCCTGTCCTTCTGGTTGGCAGAAATCACATTTTCATTAACAGTCTCCCGTGATAGTGATTTCAGTCAACATTCATATGCATGCTCATAAGTCTTCTGAAGGATGGTTCCACATTTAAAGGGAGGAAAAATAAAAAGTAAACCCACAGTTCTGTATTTGAGGAAATAATTAAATATCAGAATGGTATGGTGGTAGGAACCCCAAAGAGATGAGTGCCGGCTTAGCCCTTACCTTGCCTATAAGCCTGAGACCTGTGCAAGCTGCTCTCCTTTCTGGTGCATTTCACTAGACATGAAATGAGCCGTTTGGGGCTGACAGAAAGATGCTTTCCTTCAATCTTTGCTCTTTATGTTTTTAAATTAGAGAAGAGACTGAGTTAAAGGATTGATTTGGGGTGAACTCAATGATCTCAATTGAAAAATAGTTACATAATTTGATTTACTAGTCATCATAAAACCATAAATCATGGTGGGATGTGCTAATTCCTGGGTTTCATGATTTTTTAACTTAGGTTTTGGTTATGGGATATAAACAGTAGGAAGTAGGTAAGCTCTTGGCTAGGAATTACTGGCACAAGATACCAACATTTCAACTCTTCTTAGTATTGGCTGGGCTGGTAATGACAGTTCTGGTGTGAACTATCAAGGATTTTTGAAGCTTTCAAAGTCTAAAAGCAATTTAATAAAAATTTGTTTTGCAAAAACGGAAAACTTTCTAAAGAAGCACGTGTGGGGTTGGGGTGATGGCTCAGTGGGGAAGAGCTTGCCCTACCCATATGGAGCCTACATTCCATACCTCTAGCACCCATGAAAAATCTGGGTGAGGGGCAGGCATGTTTGACCCCGGCACTGGGAAGAAGAGCCAGGCAGATCCTGACCTTTGCTGGACAGTCAGTCACATGGCAAGTGTCAGGGCGAAGAGATGTTTTGTCTCAAGGAATGAAATGGATGGCTCCTGAGGAATGAGAGCTGTGTGGTCCTTGGCGTACACTGGTGTGTGAGCTTGTTGGCCATGGAAAACGCTAGACTACTGTGGTTGTTCAAAGTTTTTTATGAGACTTCAGTCAATAAATATAGATACATATTGGGCATCTGCTTTTAAACACACTAGACACCAGCGAAAATAAGACACCAGCCACTAAAATGTACATGTGAGTATTAAACCATCTGAGTGCCCAAGAAAATCCATGGTAGAATGTTGGGATGGCATGAAGTTCAGTGAGAAGTCTGAATTTGTAGGGTGAGGACTAAAGCAGCTATAGGGCTCTTCTGATGGCCAGCATTATGAAGCTGACAGGGTCTAAAATCCCTATCACACCTCTGTGAGAGAGTTTCTAGATTAGCTTAGTGGGGGTGGGAAGACTTACTCTAAATGTGGACAGCACCATCCATCCCGTGGACTGAGGTTTCGGATGGGGTAGAAAGGAACAAGTGAGCCCAGTGCCAGCATCCCCTCACCCTCTCTCTGCTTCCTCACTGTGGATGTCCTTTGGGCAGCTGCTCCTGCTGCCCTGCCTTCCCCACTGCGGTGGACTGTACCCTCAAACTGTGAGCCAAAATCACCTCTTCTTCCTCTGGTGCTTTTGGATGAATATCCTGAATACAGGAATTTTACCTGAGGATGTAGTGTCCGAGTATGACATAACAGTCAACAGTCTACACAAATGAAGACAGAGAAAATTCTTAGCAGAGAATACCTGCAGATGCATGTGTATAGGAAATCCATTGGTAGTCTGTTGTTGGTGCTGCTTTACTCATTAGGAATGATTTTACAGCCTGGGCATCTACAGTGCTCTGGCTCCATAAATAAGAAGACAGGTTTAGAGAAGTGAATCCTGGGAGCGAGTCCATTTGCATTTCTCTTTGCTGAAATCATGATTTTGTTGTCCGCACTGTTTTATTTTCATGCCAAATATGTTTTTTTAATTCATGGATAATCTTGGAATTCATTATTTGTAAGGCTGGGGGATAGTTTGTTTTATGGTAGGACAATTGATCCAGTAAGTGTTCTGAATGGCCAGGCTGGTAAAATTTCCCAACTGTATCATCAGGTATTATGGGAAAATACCCATTACTAGGTACTGTCCATCTCTATCCCCTTAATAGGACTTGTGCACCTATGTATGGTTAAGCATGTGTGGTGGATGTGTGCTTATATGTGTGTGAACACTTATGAAGATGAATTTGGAGGCCAGAGGCCAACATAAAATGTCTTGCTTAATAGTTTTTCACCTCATTTTATTGAGACAGTGTAGAGCTTGGGGATTTGTCTAGGCTGCCTGCCAGTCAGCTCCAGATATCTGTTTGTCTCTGCCTCCTCAGTGCTGGAGTCACAGATACACACTGCCATGTCTATTTTTATTTTTATTATTTTTAGTTTTTGGTCATGAGATCTAACTTAGGTCCTGATGCTGTGTAGCAACCACATTAGTGACTGAAGGATTTTCCCAGGCTCCTATCTTACAGACCCTTAAGAAGCAGCCTTATTGCAGTTGACTCAGGAAAGAGTGCCTCACTGCTAGACTTCCCTTCTGACTACTCTTGACATTTGTTCTTATGGATCATTGCTATCTGTTTGGCTAATAATGGCTCATCTCTTCCAATTCGGATCACCACAACAATGGAGTCTTTAATAAATGTGCATCATGGAGCAAAGGGAGTTACATCTTACCCTGAAGAGTATTTAAGGAAAGAGATCTTGCTAAACAAGCAAAAACTCTAACTTTTAATGCAGGCATGAAAGTTTTGTATCTTCTTTTCCCACTAGAGAGGAGATTCATATTTCACTCTCCACAACTATCCATAGACATTGATCCTGCCTCAGTTTTCCAGAGGTCAAGTTTAGTGGAGCTGAAGGCCTCATTTCAAGGAGACATGGGAGAGAAGTGAAAGCCAGTCTTGGAGACAGCAGCTGCTTTTCCTTGTGGTATAGATAAGAAGCACAGGCATGGAAGGCAGCCCCTATCTCTGATTGTGAATTAAAATTGGGCCCCTTAGTCAAATAATGTTAGTTATTAGTAAACTAGAAAGGATAGCCAGACTTGAAGCAGGGTGTCTTAGAGTTACTATTGCTGTAATGAAACACCGTGACCAAAGTCACTTGAGGAGGAAAGGGTTTATTTGGTTTATGCTACCACATCAAAGTTCATCACTGATGGAAATTAGGGTAGTAACTCAAAACAGGGCAAGAACCTGGAGGCAGGAGCTGATGCAGAGGCCATGGAGGGGTGCTCCTTACTGGCTTGTTCCTCATGGTTTGCTCAGTGTTGTTTCTTATAGAACCCTGTTTCCCTAGTCCTGGGGTGGCCCTACCCATAGTGGGATGAGCCCTTCCCAATCAATCACTAATTAAGAAAATGCTCTACAGGTTTGCCTACAATCAATCTTATGCAGGCATTTTCTCAATTAGGGTTATATCCTGTGATATAATGACCCTAGCTTGGGATAAGCTGACATAAGCTAGTCAGCACGCAGGAACAACTCTAATTGAGCAATTAATTCCCAGAAGTTCCGCTGTGAACTTACTACAGGCCAGAAACCCTGATAAAAGTTATAGATGTGAATAAAATGCCTATGAGCCTTAGATACCCATGACAGTTACTGTGAGGGCTGCTCACCACTCTGTATTTGAGACATATGATGTAGATGGCTTTCTACACTGAACTCCTACCACCCTTCATGTGCCAAGTTCATCTTACTGGTGCTCAAGAAGCTGCCTCCAGCTTTCATGTCACCCTGATTGGGACATGTGGGTTCTAGTGAACTCCCTGGGATTTTGATTTGTTATTGAAGTCTCCCTTACCAGCTTCTGTTGAAATAACTGCCTTTCTCTTAGCCTCTATTTCCTAAAATGGAAGTGCTGACCCAATGTTCTGGATCTAAGCTTTGAGATCAGAAGGAATTCACTGAAATCCTGGTTTCTCCACTTTAAGAAGAGAACTCTTGAGCATGTTGCTAATGGACCATGACTGTCATCTACTGCAGGTTTAAGGATAACATTGATCAAAAACAGTAGCATAAAGATACAATGTGCACTGTGAAGCAAGTAGCCAGCAGCACACCTGAACCTAATTACTCTAGGTTTTCTTTCCTTTCTTTTTTTTTCTAGGCCATGCCTCTTTTTCTTATGGATAATGATGAAGTGCATAAAGGAAAGTAGTGTTGAATGGAGCAGTGAATGTCCTGCTTAAACCTGAACAACTGGCCACTTTCTTATATGGTGCTATTGGAGAAATTATTTTGGCCACTCCACGTAGTTAAAAGGATATTTATTTAATGGCGTAACTCACAAATTAAGTAATGGGTAGGTCGCAGGGTCTGGGGAAGGTGTAACGCAGTCCAGCGGTGTTCTCCAGAGCTCTGCACAGTCAATCTGCACCGGTCAGCGTCCCGGCACCGAGAGAGCGCTGACCCATCCAGCTCTCGGGTCCCCCAGCGCCTCCCCTCGCCCCGCCTCGTAGGCGTGACAGTTGCCAGAGTCTCAATGGGGGTTGGAACTTCCAGAACCAAGCTGGAATGGCTACCCACTACATGGTGCCATTGTGTCTCTGTGTATGTGGATGATGTAATGTGAGGTTGTGTACATTCCCGTGTGAGAGTGAAGCTTCATTCATGTGATGGTGTGTGTGAAGGTCAGAGGTCAGCCTCAGTGAAAATCCCTACCTTCTGTAGTGTTTGAAATAGGCTCTTATTGTTGTCCAGGATAGCTGGCCCTGGAGCTTCCAGGAAATCTGCTGCCTCTGTCTCTCATCTCCTTGTAGGAGTGTTGGGATTACAGAGGCATGCTACCAAGGCGGTTTTATCTGGGACTCCAATCTTAAGTCTTCATACTTGTACAGCAAGCATATCACCCACTGAGCCATCTCGCTATAGTTCATCTTACGCTTTCATTATTTTGTATCTGCTTTTTACCTCCTAACTGTAAGGCCCCAAACCCATTGTTCCCATTTCCTTCTCCTCCTCCTTTTTCTCTCACTTCTCCTTGAAAGAAAACATATGCCTTTAAAACTAAGGGGCATTTCTAGCAGAGGGAGGAGAAATGACCCAGGAATGCAGGACACATTGAGTTTGTGCTGTGTTCTCATTAATTACATGCTGGAACAACTTCTGCACAAGAAAAATGGTCAAAAGTTGACTTTACAGGAGGACCCTGGTGGTCCCCTAAATTTGTGGATCTTATGTGACTTGGCAGTTTCACATATGACATACAGCAGCAGTGTGACATGTACTCCAGGAAAATTGAAAAGATCATCTTACTAATAAAGTTTAACCCATCCAGCAGGAAGACAAGTCTGTTGGAACACATTTGGAAATGAATTTAACATAAAATATGGAATGTAATCATGCACTCGATCATCGTTGAAAATGGAAACTGGTTAATGACGTGCATGTATTCATGCCCAGCATAAGTGCCACCTAGAAATGTACTTATAACTATGTATTCATGTGAAACATGCCTCAAGGGCTGGGAAGAGGGAAAAGTGCTTCCCTTGAAAGCACTCGAGCCAGAATTCTGTCCTGAATACATTAAAGTATCCAGGCATGGGAGTACACACTTGTAATCTCAGTGCCTGAGACAGAGGAAGGCAGTTCCTTGGGACATGCTGCCCAGCCAGAGTAGTCTGCTAGTTTAAGGTCAGTGAGGGACCTGTTTCAAAGAACAATGTGAAAAACACCTGAGAAATGATATTCAAGATGGTCCTCTGTTTGCTCTATAAATAAGCACCCATGCATGCAAAAGCACATACATATGAACACCCACATAAATAGACAGTCATAAAAAAATACTTCAATGTATGCATGGGTATATAAAAATTTATATTTAGGTTGATCACTTTGTGAAGAGTTATTTTGACATATTTAGATATGAATGCATATCTTATTTTCATTGTAAAGATGTAGGTATAGACATGAATATAAAAGTGAAAAATTATCTGTTTCTAAACATAATAGTGAACTCTAGAAATTATGTTTGTAAACATAAAACACATACAGAAAAACATCAGAATGTAGTTCTTGAGACACCTGGTTGCAAAGTGTGGTTCTGTTTCAGCACAGTTAGCCTTGCCTGGGAACTTAATAAACCTGCAAGAGCTTAGGCCCTCTAGGACCATCTGGATTGAATCCCAAGACTCAGCAAGCTGTGCGCTCACCAGTGAGGTGAGGGATTCTGCTTTGTGCATTGCCATGAGAATGACGGTTACAGTCAACACGTAGGAATCACAGGTCATATGCGTTTTATTTAGAAGAATATACACATATGACTAATGATACCACACAGAATTCATGTTGAATGTGCTCATGAATATAAAACAATATTAATGTTGGGGAGCTTAAGCAATTGGGGGGAATTAACTTCCTTGATAAATTGAGAGATTGCACTCTAACACCTGTACCCAGTATAGTACAGAACCTAGACAGTGGTTGAGGAACAATGGCCTCAAAAGGTCCAAAACGGAGCCAAGTACTGAGCAGGGCATCCAGGGAAGGCAAGCAGGAATCAGATGTCAGAACTCCTATTATTCAAAAAATATTTATATTTTTATTTGTATGTGCATGTGCGTGTGCGTGCGTGCCTGTGTGTGTGTGTGTGTGTGTGTGTGTGTGTACATGGCACATGTGCAGATGCTCTAAGAGGACAGAAGAGGTCAGATCTCCTGGAGCCACAGACACAGTTATGAGCCACCTGGCATAGGACCTAAGGTCTGAACTTGCATCTTTCGTGAGAGCAGGAAATGCTCTTAACCTTTGAGTCATCTCTCTAAGATGATTCATGTTTGAAAATTTGGATCTGAAACCCAAGAGAATCCACTGAGTCTTTGTGTCTGAGGTATTCTTAAAACAGTATCTAACTTACTGTTAGCCGCCCCATTCTTATCTAATCAATCGATGTTAAGATTCTGTCTCTTGTAGTGTGGTTTATGTTCCATTCTGCACTTTTTATAGGATGGATAGTACACCCTCTAAATCGTCCTGTGTCTACAGCTCTGTGTTTGCTCTGCCTGTGTAAACACACCTCCATGTGGTTCCTCAAGGCAAGGACTAAAGGGAGCCTCAGGGGGATCCAAAGTGTGTAAAATGCCATATGACCTTAGATCCCTGTGTTAATTCCTGGCTGTCAATGCTAGTCTGTTAATCAAATATTACTAGGTCTTCCATATGCCCAATGACCAGCCAATAGGCAGAGCTTCATCTTCCCCTTCTGGTAACCTTCAGTTTAGTGTGAATACAACAGGTAAACCAAGTAAGCTCTCAGAGATGAGCCATGTAGAGGACTGAATCATGCTGACACTGTAAACGGCAGAGGAGTCAAGTGCGAGCTGTGAAACTTCTGCTAGGAAATGCATGGCCTATGATGACATTGGAGTAACAAAGAGCATGTTACCAGGGGAAAAAATCAGAGTACTTCATTGTACTGATTTCCTTATCTGACACTCTGACTTAAACATTAATGTCCTTTGACAAAGTCATTGAAATAATATTTATGTCAAGACTTTGAAGTGTTCAAATCTTAATAAAGACACTAAATTTGTGTGTTTTGTGAGCTTAAGCCTAAGACCCAAAAGAAGCGTTAAGACATTGTATCCTAGGTGTTCTTACAACACGATCTCATTTACTCCACAATCTGCAGAGCAGACATGCACACATGCATCTACTTATCAGAGGAACAGATGTCTCCATCCTATGACCAATGCTGCGGCAAAGGAACATTAACAGCACCTATTCATCCTAAAATATCTGCTGACTTCCGAATAAGACCTAAAGATAGTCTTTCTCTGCAGGTTTTAGCTCACTGTGTCCTGGCAACAAAAGAGTTCACATCCTGAACACCAGCATCAGCTCTGTGTGAGTCTGGAGTTTAACAACTCATCCCTCAAATTGGTCTTTCTTCTCCAATCCATTCTCTACACTGCCACTAGAATGAAGCTGGGAGATTTAATGCATAAAAATGCAGGACCCCAATTGAAACTTGACTTTCAGGATAGCAATAGATAGTTCTCTTCACAGTGTGTATATGTCCCCAGGCAAATTTTATAGCAGGGTTATTCTTAAAATAAGCATCACTTATTTATCTGAATTTTTTTTTTTTGGTTTCTTTTTTTGAGACAGGGTTTCTCTGTATAGCTTTGCGCCTTTCCTGGAGCTCACTTGGTAGCCCAGGCTGGCCTCGAACTCACAAAGATCCGCCTGGCACTGCCTCCCGAGTGCTGGGATTAAAGGCGTGCACCACCAATGCCCGGCCTGAATTTTAACTGTATTTTATGTGACCATCTTATTCTAGGTGGCTAGGCTGCTAATCTGATCATTCCTCTGAGCTCTTCAAAGATTCTTTTTCTTTTTCTACTTCTTTTCTTCTCCTTTTCCTTTTCCTTTTCTTTCTCCTCCTTCTTCTTTTCCCCCTTCTCTCTCCTCTTCCTCATCCTTCTCCTACTTTTCCTCCTCCTACTACTCTTACTCCTCCTCATACCCTTCCTCCTCCTCCTCTGAGAAATGGTTTCACTGTGTATCCCTGGCTGTTTGGCAACTCCAGGCTAGCCTTACAGAGATCCATCTGCCTTTGCCTCCTGAGTGTTGAGATCAAAGATGTGTGCTATCATGCTTGGTTATTTTTATTTGGTTATATTTATTTATTTATTTATTTATTTATTTATTTGGTTTTCAAGACAGGGTTTCTCTGTGTAGCTTTGTGCCTTTCCTGGAGCTCACTTGGTAGCCCAGGCTGGCCTCAAACTTACAGAGATCCACCTGGCTCTGCCTCCCGAGTGCTGGGATTAAAGGTGTGTGCCACCAACACCTGGCTATTTTTGTTTTTTTAATTATGTGTATGTACCTGAACATTGGTTTGTGAATACTGAGTGAAATGCCCTCAGAGATCACCAAAGGGCATTGCGTCCTCCAGAGGATGGATTTACAGGTAGTTGTGAGCCACTTAATGTAGGTTCTGGGAGCCACCAAACCCTAGTCCTTTTTTTTTTTTTTTTTTTTTTTTTTTTTTTTTTTTTTTTTTGGGTTTTTCGAGACAGGGTTTCTCTGCGTAGCTTTGCGCCTTTCCTGGAGCTCACTTGGTAGCCCAGGCTGGCCTCGAACTCACAGAGATCCGCCTGGCTCTGCCTCCCGAGTGCTGGGATTAAAGGCGTGCGCCACCACCGCCCGGCAACCCTAGTCCTTTTTAAGAGCAGTATGTGCTCTCAACTGATGAGTCATTTCTTCAGCCACACTTTCAGCTCATTAAGGCCACAAGCTTCTCAATGCTGGAAAGGACATGTGAGGTCCTTTGTGGAATGATTCCTGCTTCTGTCCCCAGATTTCCTGCCACCCTTCTCAGACATGAAAATCCAGTGTGTGTGTGTGTGTGTGTGTGTGTGTGTGTGTGTGTGTGTGTGTGATCTAGCCACTATGTTTGAGGTCCCTGATCGTGACTTCAGTCCCGTGAGTAAGCTTCACCTACATTACTCTTTCTTTATTAAACCTTTCTTTGCCACCTTCCCAACACTCATGGCCCCATCCAGTGGGACATCCTCTAAAACCCCCGTGTCCCGGTCTAAGTACATTTACATGCTCTCCTGTATAAAATCCAGCCATTCTTCTGCCTCACACATAACCACACCATCTGTCATGGTCACCCCCTAATCTGTGTCCCCACCTTGACCTTGAACATCTTGCAAGGGGAAGTTACCTTCTACTCCCCATTCCCAAATTTTCAGCTTCTCTTCACAGTGCATTTCAGAAAGGGGTCTTTTGAATGTTCAAAAATTAAGCCTCATGATACTAATTTCTAAAGAATCTTAGAAAGGGATCATATGACATTTGTAAGAAAACACATAGATTGTGTTGTACCTAGTCTTTAGAAGAGAAGGAATCGAGTGCATTAGACTCTGTGAACAGATTGATTAGTGTCAGGGATGGCGGTTTCTGAAAGGCAGCTGTGGAGCCCAGCACAAGCACAGTGACACAAATTCAATAGCAGCCATTTCCACGAGATTATGACTCATTGACTGTGCATTTCCATTTTCATTTTTTATGTATTTCTTAGGGCTGGGGTGTATTTCAAAGCAAAATGGTCACTTTTTTTACTATATTTTATATAACTAAAAGTGAAAATATTTTATGAGTTTCAAGGGTCCACTACAATAATTGGCTGAGAATGTGCCTCTATGGAAATAACATTATAACACAGGACAGACTCAGAAAATTTTAAAGCAACTCTTCACCTTCAGATATGTGTTTTATTCATCCATCCACTTATCCTTTTTCCATAACAATTTAAATTTACTATTTAAAAATTTAATCCTTGTATATAATGTATCTTGTTCATATCAACCTTCAACCCCATGTAGAAATCTCTCTAGTAGACCCAACATATCCTCCTCCCAACTTCATGACCACTCTTAAATATATATTTACCACTGAGTCCAATTAGTACTGCCCACCTGCTGTACATGGATGTGGGATTAGCCATTACAACACAGGGAACTACCAGGGACCACATCCCTGAAGAAAAGTGACTCCTCTCCCTCAGCGGTCATCAACTGCCAATATCTCCTCGGCATGAGTGGAGCCTCTGAGCTCCTTCCCACTGAAGCTGGAATGATAATTGCCTTGATGTTGTGCAAGACTTACAGCCACTGTGAGTTGATGTGCACAGCAGTCATGTCGTGTCTAGAGGGAGAATTTCACAGTGCTCTTCCCCTGAGCCTTAGAGGAAGAGGTGGCTATAGGTTTTTACTCCACAGCTGAGCATTCCTAGTTACTTATTATTTAGTGGAGTATTTGCTTAGTGTCAGTCACTGTGGTGATGTCAGGAATTACCAGCTATAGGGTGTAAGTATTTATGGTCCTAACATACCAGGTAGACTGGATAAAAGTGTTACTATCACCAAATAGTGAAACCCTGATACAAAGTGTAGATATGAACAAGTAAAATACAGAAGGTATTCCAAAAGAGAGAGTTCTTTCTCTTTTCTTCTGAGGAACAAAATATTTTAAGTGGAAGTTTTAAAGGAGATGAAACAGAAATTGAGGATTTATAAATGTCTAGTGGAATACCTTGGCTAGGATGGGTGATGGTGGGGCAGATAATATAAATCTTCTTGAAAAAAAAAGAAGAATTTTGAGAGTTAAGTTGAATGCCAGTGTAGCACAAATCTTAAAAGTTCTTATTAATAAAAACAAACCTGAAGCAAGGTATTGGGGTGAATGCTGGAAGATCAGAGAAGCAGAACAAGCCACAGCTAACTCACCTGGCCCACTTCTCAGCTGATCCTGTTTCCTCAGACTGGAAGCCTCTGAATCCTCATCCAGAATGCATCTCAGCTGAACTATGTTCAAAAGCCTAAAAGATAACCAGGCTAGTTCCTGGTCTTCATGCCTTATATACATTTCTGCTTTCTGCCCTCACTTCCTGGGATTAAAGTCTCACTTCTTGGGATTAAAGGCATGAGCCACCATGCCTGGCTGTTTCCAGTGTGGCTTTAAACTCACAGAGATCCCAATGGATCTCTGCCTCATAAATGATAGGATTAAAGGTGTGTGTGCCACCATTTTCTGGCCTTTATATCTAGTGGCTGTTCTGTTCTCTGACCCCAGATAAGTTTATTAGAGTCACAAAGTACTTTGGGGAACACAATACCACCACATACCAGTATCATTTTACATACCTATTTTTGAAGGAATACAATTGTATACAATGTTTTCAACATTTTGAAGAAAACAGACTTCTATGAAGAACAGGAAAGGAACACACTTGCCTATTTTTCTGTCTCAGTGGAAGAGATAGATTAATCTACTGACTGAAAGCTCCCAAGTCCGATACTTTTGAGAACCAATCATACATGGCAAGGTTTGATGCTGAATCTACTTCCTCTAAAATGCAGATAATTAAATTGACACAACTCAAGTCCAAACTATACTTAGCTGCTTGAATGACTTTCTTCTTAACACATTTTAGAATCCTGACATGCCCTTCTGTCATATGGCCAAATTTGTAAGTCAAAATATCTGAAATCTAAGAATGGCTACTGATCAAAGTGTGAAACAGGCAATTTTGCTCAATTTGTTAAGTCAGTCTGCAATCCTTCCCATTGCATAAGCAATCTTGCCATTAACTCACTAGGCTTCAAATGCACATAGATAATTATATTGGGTCCTTCAAGAAGTCTGTACTGAACACAGGAATGTATTGGTTTATTAACTCTCAAGAGATGAACATTAGGATAAAAGGAAGTGATTTGTTCAACTACTGTCATACAAAGGAAGGTCAGAACTCAGCTGGAAAAATCCTTGTCAGGGAAACAGGGAATTTTCCTGTTTGACTTGTTTGTTAGATCAAATAGCTTCAAAGGACACAGATGAAAACATGTTGGGAGATATATTAATAGCAAGAAGCATAGGATTCAAACAATTAAAAAGAAAACGGAACCATAAGCTTCTATGTATGTGTCTAGAATACAATATGTTCTGTAATATAGCAGCTTGATTATACACAAGGGAAGGATTTACAAGTAAGAAAATTTTGACTCGCAATCATCTTGAGTCCCAAGAATATGGGAATTTTCCCACATGTTTCCTCAATTCTTCCCATAGATGCTGAGTGAGCTCGTAGGGTATTGGAGTAATGTGATTACTTGTGGGGATTAATTTTGTTAGCTTAACAAGATCTGAAAACACATCTGGAGATGCCTGCAAGGGAGTTTTTGATTGAGTTAATGCAAGTGGAAAGACCCATCTTAAATATTGGCTCTATTGTTCAAGGTCTGGGTCCTGGTTGATAGGAAGTGAAAACTGCAGTGAGCACCAGCACCCGCCTCCTTCCTCTTCTTGACTTGGGATGCAGTGTAACCAGCTGCCTGGACTCCTTCTGCCATGCTTCTTCTTCCCAGGGGAGCGTGATACCACTCTCTGAGCCCAAATTACCCTCAATTTCCTTGATTTTATCAGATAATTTTTTCATTGCAATGAAAGAAGCAATGGACACATTATCTCAAGAAATATCAAGGGTTTCATGGGTGATATGATGTTAAATAAAAATGTAAATCTATAGTTTACATGGAACAAGCTGTATATTATCTTAAAAATGGGGGAAATGTCTGGACAGATGAGGAAAGAAGTTCTGGCTTCCATCACAGTAACTTCAGTTCTATTACAGAATGGGAGTTTGTAGCCTTGTTGGACATCTTTTCAGCTCCTTTCCTGGGAAGCTTTTACCAGGGCTCAGTGGATGCACAGAAAGACTCGCAGATTGTGGCTGAAGGACCCCCTAACACAAACAACACAGGGAAACAAGCTAGCTAGAGGTGTTTGGTGTTCCTTGTGCCTTACAGAGCAGAGCTTGTGTTGTGATGGGGAGCTAAAGGGGGAGATTTTAAATTATAGGTCCCTGAGCTGAGACAACAGGAACATTCGTAACTGTAAGTTTCATGCAAGATATTTGCAAATGGTACCATAATTATTTTTTAACTATGAAGGATCTCTCTCTCTCTCTCTCTCTCTCTCTCTCTCTCTCTGTGTGTGTGTGTGTGTGTGTGTGTGTGTGTGTGTGTGTGTTTACCACTGTCTGCATGTGAGGATGAGTGGACAACCTTTGGTGTTGATCATTGTCTTCCACCTTCTTTGTTTTTCTTTAAGTTTTGCTTTTATTTTTATGTGTAGGAATGTTTTATTGTATGTGTATGTGTGCACTGCATACATGCCTCATTGCCTGGGAGGCCAGAAAAGAGGTCAGAAACTTTCTGGAACTGGATTTAGAATTGCTGTGAGCCACTATAGGTGTGCTAGGAATTGAACTCAGGTCTTCTGGCAGATGAACAAGCCTTTCTAACTTTTGAGAAAACTCTTCAGCCCCCAACTTCCACCATACTTTGTGATGGGGTGTCTATGTTGTTTTCCACCTGCAGAAGTCAGTTAGCTGGACTTTTGGATTCTTCTCCCTCCCATCTCACCACAGAAATGCTGAAATTACAGATGCCCACTGTGGTGCCAAGCTTTGGCATGGCTCTCACAATTCTAACTCACACTTGCATGGCAAACACTTTCTCATTGACCCATCTTCTCAGCCCAGTATCACATTCTTTAAATGATTTCTGTTAATTGTTGGAGTTACAGTGAGCTCTGATAAAATTCATCTTGATGTATATGTAGTTTTAACCTTATATAAATATTTAGAAATTTCCCATATACCCAACTTATATAGATTATTTATTTGCACTTTGGTTCCTTCCTACTTATATTTCAGAATAAAAGAGGGTCTAAAGCAATACATGAAATGTTAACTTTGATATCACCAGTGGAGAAGGCAAAATGCAAAGGAATTTAATTAGAGTAAAAGTATCTATTTCAAATTTTTAGCCAATGCTTCCAGAAAGTGAACAGAAACAGACTCTCTAGAATCATGTCTGATGTTTGCCTCAAAACTTTGTCTCTTTACTATTTACAGGAAATTGATTTTCTGTGCTGGGAATCTTCTCAGCCCCACAGGTCCTTTGAAGTCTTGTCCAGAACCACTGTGTATTTTTATGCAATGTTTGTGAGCTTCCAAAATCTTCTTTGATGAAATTAATTGTTAGAGAAGGAGACCAGAAGCCAAATGTTTTATTCCTTCAGATTCACAGCCATTAGAACCACCCAAGTTATACTGGCACAAAGGAAATAAAAGTCCCACAGGTTTATTTTTTAACCGAGCCCTCCCTAGCATTTTTTTCTCTGGAAACAGAGAATGTATATTCTGAAATAGCTCTGTCCTCCGGGAGCAGAAATAAGCAGATGAACCGCTGCCAGCGCAGGCATGGGGCCAGCTTTGGGAATCTAGAAGTCAAACCTATCAGGAATGCATCAAAATCCTATTAATCCTGGGAAAGCCACAGGCTTTGGATTTTAATAGTTGGGAATAGGAAGTGCATTTGTCTTTGGTTGAAGTGGAATCCCCGCTTCTGCTCTGTTCAGCTTGCAGAATGGCATTTCATGTAATTAAAAAAAAGAATTGGAAGGATGATTGCTCTTGGCTTGTAGAATTCAGTAATAATGTTAGAACTCTAAGAAGTGTTTTAACTTCAGTCAGTGTGTGTGTGTGTGTGTGTGTGTGTGTGTGTGTGTGTGTGTGTGTGTGTATGTGCTTTTCCCAGGGGAAAAAAGAAAGCAAGCTTTTTCACTTTGGGCAGGTAGCACTGATTTGTTGTTGACAGTCTGAGTTTACATGCTGTAAGTGATTGAATGTGGTCTCAGGTGCTTGAAAATTCAGGATGAAGACACCTGGGATTGAGGTGGTTGAGGGATCTATTCTAACTTTCCTATGTGTGTGTGTGTGTGTGTGTGTGTGTGTGTGTGGTAGTTGCATGTGTCTTTGTGTGTGAGTGTGGCTGTGTGTGGTAGTTGAGTGTGTGTGTTTATGTGGTGTGTGTGTCTGTGTGTGTCTGTATGTGTGAGTGTCTCTGTATGTTATGGGGTGGGGTCTGTAAAGGTGTGTGTGTGTGTGTGTGTGTGTGTGTGTGTGTGTGTGTGTGTGTGAAGGGGTTTGTGGTGTGTGTAGGGGATGGGTTGCGGGCCTGTGTGCCATGGTGCACGTGTGGAGATAAGGAGATCACATTGTGGAATTGGTTCTTCTTCTATCATTGTGTTGGTTCCTTGTGCTCAACTAAGTTGCCAGACTTATGCAGCAGATGCTATCACTCACTGAGCCCTCACCACACCCTCACCTTGTTCTGAGACAAAGTCTCTCACAGGGCTAGAATCCACCAGAAAGGCTGGGTGGCAAACTAGAGAGACACTGGAGTCTTCCTGACTCTGCCTTCCCTGTTCTGGGATTCACGTGCAGTTCACTGTGGCTGACTTCTCCATGTGGGTTCTGGTGATCAAATACAAATCCACAGCTTGAGAGACAAGTGTTTATCCCAGGATTCACCTCCTCAGCCCTAACTCCAGCTTCCTTTCCAGGAGGAGCTCTGACAGACACAGAACTCACAGGAGGACGTTCTTAAACAAGAACTGCTTCTGGCATTGATTCTCAGCGACATCACTAAGAAGCAAACTGACGAGAGTCCAGAAACTAGAAATCTAAGAATCTTAAAAGTTTTTCTAAATATCAGTTCAAACAAACAGAAACAACAACAAAATCCCCAGGACTATAACCCAAACAACAAAATGGAAAACCAAGTACTGACTTACTATCAGAACAAATATATCAACACAATATTCATATCTAAATTTGAGACTGAGTACTGCCTTTGAGAAACTGAGATAATGGAGAACTTGACTATCTTAGTGAAATACAAGCTAAATTGTACTGAACACACATGGAGACTGCAGTGTTAAATGGATCACTAAAGATATCGTGGTAGACAGACCTCTGCAGGTAGGAACTGCCATTCATTCCTAAACTGTGCTCAGGTTGACACAAGTTAGGAAAACATGGGAATCTGGGGGCCAAACAAGGCAAGTGTGGTATAGGAGAGGGAAATGACCCATTGTGACACCCTGGTTTTCATGTCCTGCTGACCAAGTCAGGGAACTTTGGAGAACTTTGATGAAGATTAAAATTATTTAGATGGTCCATGTTTTCCTACAAACATTACCAACATAGATGTCAAAAACAATAAACAAACAATATTTCCTTTTTATGCAAATAGTGTGTAACCTTGAGCACTATACTTTCTACTAAACCTAAACAATCCCCTTCATAAACTTAGTCACAACTTCTTTTCCCTGTCTGTATTCTCTTGTGTATCTGGTGTGTGAATGTGAACACTTGTTCAGACTCATGTATATGTGGGTGCAAGTGTGTTTGTGTGCTGGCATGTGGAGGCCTAGAGGCTGGCACTGGGAATCCTCTTCCACTTTGCTTCATCTTATTCTCTGAGACAAGTTCTCACAGTTGAACTAGAGTTCACCAGTACCACAGGTCTCACTGGCCAGCTTCCTCCAGATGTCTTCTCACTCTGCCCTCTGGAGCTCTACTCACAGGTAGGCCACCATGGCCAATCAGCACTTACCTGGGTTCTGAGGACTTGAACTCTGTTCCTCATGCTCGTATGGTAAGTGCTTAACTGCTGTACTATCTTTCCAGCCTCAGATGTCTTTAACTTTAATCTTGTTTCATACTACACTCTGAGAAATGCTAAAGTGTTTGTGTGCGAATCTTAACTTTGACATGTAGCTTGAGAGACATTAAAATCCTGCACATACATATTGTAAATTCACCTAGCCCTGCTCTCCCTCAGAAGCCAAAGCTCACCTATCCTATCTCTGGTTGCCTCTTCTACTAATCCCTGTGGTAAACATCCACACATAATAATGGCTCTCTGTAAGTCTCCAATTCTACTTTATATTGGATTTCCCTGAAATTCTCTCCTTCAGTGAAGCCACAGACCCTGGTTTTCTATGATTGGAGGTCTGTAAGGGGAAGGGAAATTCTTTAAGATTATGGTGGGGATGCAGGGACCTGTACGAACTGGGGCCAGGCCTTTATTGCCTGTGGTAAGATTGGTCAGACTACCATCAGCATGCTCAGTCCAATTTGTAACCCTAGTAAATGAATGGTATCAAGAATAGGCTAAGGTCCAGTGTAACACAACGCTCATATTAACAGAAAAGGGGAAAGGACACAGGCACTGGTGCCTCCTGCTGAGCCTAACGACCTGAATTTGGTCACTAGAATGCACAGCAGAAGAGAGTTCTGAGCCCTATGATCTCTACATACATGCCTTCGCGTATACACATCCTCAAACATGGGAAGCAATATGCAAATAAATAAATGTGAAAAAGATAAACTAGACAGTAAGACATAATGCAAATTTATTTTACAGCCCAGCAGATGCCTGGATTGGGTGGTGGTGGTGAATTTCACACTATGTGTTTACTGGAGAGAGAAGCAACAGTAAAGAAAGCTGGTTGCTTAGCATCTTCAGCAACCCAGGCGGTGGAAGGAATGGATGATGGAGAAGACACACAGGAAGAAAAACATCAGTCATTAACATAGCACAGCAAACAGAGCAAAACAGGAGCAGGGAAACAAACAAATCCAGCTCAGGAGGCAGAACCAGTGGGAACCTGCAGGGGGAGCAGCACTCCTACCTGTCTGCTTTCTGAGAGGTTTTCTGGAGCGTGTGTGTGTGTGTGTGTGTGTGTGTGTGTGTGTGTGTATGTGTGCGTGTGCGTGTGCATGTGTGATATTATGTGGCATGTACCTAGTCTGGACATCTCTGGGGGTCTGTACACATGCAGAATTAGCATTGATGAAAAATATCTACAACTCTGACTGGTGAGGTGGCTCATTGGGTGAACTATATGCCATATACACATGAGAACCTGAGTTCAAATCTCCACAATTCATTGCAAGAACTTCTAGAGGGAGATGGGAAGTGAAGACAGGGGAATCCTTAACAACTCATGGGCAGGCTAGCCTGGTGTACACTGCAGGGAACAGGAGACACTGTCTTCAAAAAGGTAGAAGGTAATAACACTGAGTTGTCTTATCCATGCATTCTATGGTATACACATGTGTATACCTGTATCCATGTACATGAATACACACACACACACACACACACACACACACACACACACACAAATATCCAACACATGTCAGTACATGTTCATACATTTGTACATCTACCCTTCTCCAGAACCAGCTTAATCAGGGAATAAGCCAGGAATGGAACAAAGGACATCCCTACACATGGCATTCAGGCCGATGAGGCAGACTTGAGTCCAGCCCTGCTTGATTTCAGAGCCTCAATTTTCACAACACACCTTGTAATAGAGATCTTGGCAGTTGTTTAAGAAGGAAAGCACAGCTGAGAGTTGCCTGGTGTGGATGAAGCCTGTCCGAGACACTGAAGATCCCACCTCCTGAGTCATTTCACCATGGAGATCAAAGCACAATTTCTGTCACTACACAAGGTAATTCATGTCTCCTAATAACTGCATGGAGCAAGGGTGATGTTCTCATGCCATGGTCATACACTGGGCTTTGGGAGAACTAGCCTAGCATGTGTGATTTTGACTACATGCCAGGGATGGGGGGTGGGATAAAATGATTGAGGGGAAGAGGCCAGGAAGTGGAGAATTAAAGGATGTAGCAAGTTCTCATAGGGACATATAATTTTCATTCTCAGGGATTGTCAAGCAAGGGAGTAAGTTTTTATTATTATAAATTTAAAAATTAAAATTACTCTAAGCAGTAAGGTGTTTTGAGAAACAGCCTCACTATGTGGCCCAAGCTAGTCTCATATTCCAGGCCTCATATGTTCCTCACATCTCAGTGGCCAAATTAGTTGATGATGCATTTGCCTCTTAACCCATCTCTGAAAATATTTTGAGAGTAGATAAGACAATGGGAAATATTACAATAGAAGCTGAGTTGAAAA